>NC_137874.1:30597097-30634597 GCF_963924005.1 Protomyctophum bolini | reverse complement strand
CGCCAACACAACTCAATCATTATCTTGAATGGCAGCAGCTTAATTACTAACGCTCAAAGAGAACTTTGTGTGTGTGTGTGTGTGTGTGTGTGTGTGTGTGTGTGTGTGTGTTGTGTGCGTGTGTGTGTGTGTGTGTGTGTGTGTGTGTGTGTGTGTGTGTGTGTGTGTGTGTGTGTGTGTTGTGTGCGTGTGTGTGTGCGTGCGTGCGTGTGTGGGTGTGTGTGTGTATGGAGGCGGGGGGGGGGGGGACCTGTGCAGTAAAGTGCACAGATGACTCATCCAGCAATCATATGACTCATCAATCACTGCAGTTACCAGCCATGTCTCCCTTCTTTAGCTATTCTTCCATTTCTGTCTCTCAGGCTTGATTTATACTTAATTTGCTTTGCTCACCGGTGTCAAAAATATCAGATCTACAAACTCATAACGCATCACGGTGCAACCCGTTGTGAGCCTGTTGATCTGATCATTTCTATGCGCAATACTATGCGCAACCAATTATGAATCAGGCATCACAGTCTCTTACATACAGTTTTTTGTGAGGTTTTATCTTTGAATTCTGCTAAGATGCTGTTACACTCGGTGAAATCACTGCTAATTTAAATTTAGGGGTCATTTGCCCCCTGGTACTCGATATCTTTGCATTTGTTGTTGTTGTTCTTGTTAGACAGCCTGTTCTTTAACCAGCCTGTTCTTTAACCAAATTGCAATATATTTATCATTGTTAGGATCACTACAATGTTTATGGCGGCTTGCCATGTTAGCTGTCTCTTGTTTGATTGAGAGAGCTGTTGATACTTTGCTCTATCTATGTCATTTCCTGTGCTCCTTCTTGTGCATGTTGGGAAAAACTAACAAGATACACAACTGAGTTGTGTAGTGTATCATGTTAGTTTTAAAGATGGTTTATCAGTTTTTCACGTGTTTATGATGTGACAGTACTTCATTAGACCCCTTGGTGTGGTTGTTATGTGCAATGATGTCTTCCCTTTGTATTTAGGGTTTCTTCCTGGAGGCTAAAACCTTGACAGTCAAACGTGCCAATGAAAAAAAAACAGTGATATAGTGAATCACAATATCATCCCCTCCCCTAACCCCCTTTATCATACAACAACAGCTGTGGGTGCAGCTTCAGTTGAGGTGGATCACCACCCATCACCACCCTCCAGGCAAACCAGGCATAATTAATGAACTGGTGGGCATGTCCACATAAAAACGTCACTTTAACAAATACTGTACACTTTTTGGAAACAATTCTTCCTCCTTATATAATAATAATACCTGGTGATCGTGTTTTAGGGTGAAAATGTATCAAAAATAATCTTTAACATTTTCTTTCTCTCCATTGTTTACCTTAATATACAGTACCTGTATCTCAGTAGGTATTTTATTCTGCGGTGTGGTGAATGTTTCCTCTCGACAAAAATCAATCATTCTTAGGCTCGCCATAGCAAAAAACCTGATGTTCATGGAACGTTAAATTGAAATCAGAGATTTTGCTGTGTAATGTACAACAAAAAGGCATTAAAACCCTTAACTTTAATAAAAAATAATTGCTTTTATTTTTTCTCTTATAGCAAAACTAGTAATCATCATGCTGTTATTTACACATTGCACAGGCATATTTATTTCACACTGTACATCTTACAATGCTAAAGGTGACAACAACAACACTCTCCTTTTACAAGACAGGGCGGCTTCACTGCAGACACAGTGGCCTTCTTCCTTTTATTTTTTTGTATTTTTTATGTTCACAGTTTAGTCAGAGAAATGGCCATCTTGGTTTCTCACTGTTTTCTTTTTTCTTTTTTTTTCTTTTTTTGTTCTTTTTTTTAGATGCAGTAGAAAGACGTGCATTTGACGTTTTAAGCACAGTCGCTGACTCCCCAGGCCTGAAGCTTCTCAATGAATGTCTTTTGAAAATGAACTAAAAGGTTTGCCATCTCTTGGTTGATATCTGTTTGAAACCCTTCCAGATGCAGCAGAACAGATGGGTGCAACTTCAAGTATCTTTTGTTTAAACGAAGGAAAAGAAAAATATTATAAGTGAAAAGCAAGGCTTTGTGCAAAAACTAGATGCAAGTGAGTGAATGGATGGATCAAAACTTAAGCTGACCTACATTAAAAAGGACCTCTTGCTGTTCAAGGTTGCTTTGATGCATGCAATTTAACTCTGGGAGTGTAAAACATATATAATATCCATTTTACACCCCCAGAATTAGATTAACACACTGAGGTTTTTTATGGTGTGATAGCAAAGCACAGTTGTTTCTACCCGAGAATGATTAAACCCATATATAGTCTCTCATGTTGGAAGTGTTTGCTGCCAGTTTGTGCTTTTGAACTCCACAGGGTCTATACTGATTGGGTAAAGCTTACAATAACAACCATGGTGCTTGTAAGGTGACATTGTAAATACTTACATTTGAAAGAAAGATTTGACGTGTGCATTTGACCCCTTTCGTCTCAGTTCATTAAGGAATAAGAAGGCAGATGATAAACCATTTTTCAGTTTTGCCTCACTGCTGTTTTTTTTTGTTTTTTGTATTTTTTTCACCAAAGTCACTGTCATACTATGGAATTCATATTATGACTTGCAGAGAAGATAGCAAGTAGTGCTGTAAACATGGGTCTCTTGCACGTTTGACTGTGAATGTGTCCAAATGTGAATGCATGTGTGAGTTTGCGTGTGCATGCATGTGCTGTGTTTGTGTGCATGTGTGCATGCGCGTGTGTGTGTGTGTGTGTGTGTGTGTGTGTGTGTGTGTGTGTGTGTGTGTGTGTGTGTGTGTGTGTGTGTGTGTGTGTGTGTGTGTGTGTGTGTGTGCGTGCGTGCGTGCGTGCGTGCGTGTGTGTGTGTGTGTGTGAGAGAGAGTGAGAGAGACATTGCATGCTCTTTTTTCTATCCTTTTCTTCTTCTTTTTTTTAAGAAAACTCTGAAATATGCAAGAGCATCAGAGATTGACCTGAATGGAGGCAGACATACACCATGGTATATGTTCTGTTTCAAAATGTAAACTGAGCAAGAGGCTGAACATGGTTACAGGGATTCGCTTAAGCCTAATTTAAACTCTGTATATGACTGTGTCGCTTTACCTTCAATAACTGATTTCCAAGCTAACAACATTGCTAACTTGAAAATGTGTTCTTGTCGGCAAGCTACAGTCAGTAACTTAAGCTTTAAACTGAAACCCTTCTCATCCTCTCCCTGTCCAGAAATCAAGAAAAACAAAAACTACAGTAAAATTTAAACTAAAAAACTGAAAAAGTAAGAACAACTATTTCCTTCTTAACACTTGCATTCCCACCACACTCAAAACACCATCCTCCACTCTAAAGCCTGACTTTTTACTTAGTTGTGTGTCAGTGTCACATGCCAAAAATAGCCCAAAGATATTTTGGATATTTTTGTGTCAGACACTGGTGCTCAACTAAGTGTATCCACAAAGCATTTCGTCCCTCTGCTCTGTTAAATGTCTCCCAAAAAGTTATCTTTATTAATACATTCTGCGTTTCATGTAGATCCTCTCAATAAAGTTCTCCAGTTCCTCCTCACTGTCCAGCTGGGGAACCAGTCCGTCTTCCTCATAATCATCTCTTGTTGTTGTCACTTGTTGTTGGTAGTAGTAAGGGGGACGTCGCCCCCTCCTGGGCGGAGACATGGGGTTGGGGGGAGGTAAGGGTTCGTATGTCCGTGGGTGGGGGAGAATATAGTTGGAAATATAAGGGGTTACAGGCAGACGTGGTACTGCCTGCTGCCTCCAGCCCTGCCCTCGACCCTTACCCCCAGCTCTGTGCCTGCGCCTTGGGGGCTGGAGGTCAAGGTCCTGGGGGCCAAATGATTGGTCCCTGGGGGGGAGAGGCTTGCCATAGAACTGTTGTTTGGGATAAGGGAAGTATACCGGGTAATAGGCTCGATATGGCTTCTGGTAGTACGGATAGGAGGGGAAGGCTAGAAACTGTTTCTGGGGTTTGTACCAGTAGTCAAGCTGCTTCTGAGGCTTGTACCAATAGTCCTGCTTGTATGACTTCACTTTATCCTTTTGCCATTGCTTGTTAGAATTGTAAGCATAAGGGGCCTTCTTGGGGTTGTTGGAGGCTGTGTAGTGGTAGATGGGCGGAGCAGCTATGGGCAGGGGTACCAGAGGTCGGAAACGCGGCGCGACAGGATTGCTGATTGGTGGCTGTCGCTGCAACTCTTTCCTCTTCTTCTTCTTCTCCTCGACGTCACTTATAATCTCAATCACGTCGTCAGCAGGCAGGTGTAGCTTGCTGCTGACCTCAATCAGCCTGTCAATCATCTGCTGGTCCATGTCGTCATCGCTGACCACCTCCTCGGAGCGCTTGTCCTCAGCCGTGTTGCTGGTGGCGAAAACCCCACTGCTCTTCTGCCGGGGTGTCATGTACGCCTGCTGCTTCTGCTTCCTGCCCATGTACTGCAGCAGCATATCGGACGCGATGTCTGCCAGACGCTGCTCTTCCTCCCTCGCACGCTCCGCCTCCTCCTGCTGCCGGAGCACCTCCTGCTTCTCGGCACGAGCTCGCACCTCCTCGTCAAGACGGGAGATACTTTCCTCTTCCTCCTCCACCTCCTCCTCCTCCACCATCTCGACCCCTGCACCCTCGTTATCGAAGTCGTCCATGAAGTTCCCGCCCTGTGTCGGCCGGTTGCTCCCCTGCTCCCCCTGCCAGTGGAGTTTCTTGCCGGCGCGAGCCAGCTGGGTGTTGTACGCCTTGTAGCCCTTCAGAGGAGGCAGGATCTCGTTGTCTTGAAGACCCAAGTCAATATTTTGGAAGTAGCCTCGTATTTTGCGTTGCAGAGAAAGGTTCCCCCCTCCCTGTGAGAGGGAGCCAGGTCTGCCCTTTTCTAGAAGTCTCACTAAATTGCTTTCCCCAATCTCCTCCTGTCGAGCTCTTTCCTCACTAACCCTGTCGGCCAGGGTTCTCCTGTCCTCCATCAACCTTTCTGGACCCTCTTCTGATGAATTGTATTTCTCTCCTTCGCGTAAGTCATCACCCTGTGCAGCTAGTAAATAGCCTAGCTCTTCCATACCCCTCTGAACTCCTCCCCTCTCCCCTTGTGAACCTGTTCTCTCTCCCTCCTCCTTCCCCATTCTCCTTATCTCACCAGATTCTGAGCTTTCTACAGGGAGCGGCTCCTCACTCTGTCCCGCTTCCCTGGCTCCTTGGCCTCCGTCCTGAATGTCCCCTGGGTTGTGCAGGGCCTCTAGTAGAACAGCCAGCATTCCGGCAGGGTCCGTTTGGCTATCTTGACCCTGTGCCTGGTCTCCTTCGGCGGTGCCGACAACAAGAGCCGGGGATTGGAGGGCGTCCTCTTTGCGGTGTGTCCGGGTGCGCCCTTCCGCCCCTCCTCCCTCCCCTCTGTCACCCCACGCAGGGGCGGTGCCAGCCAGCTGTGGAGTGACAATGAGAAGGACCAATAGGAGGAGGCGGGCTGTGGAAGGGATGTGACGACAGGTCATGACCATGCAGAACTGGCAGGAGGGAGGTTAAGCACCTGGAAAAGAAGGGCGGGTGGTTGGAGAGGGGGAAAATGCATGTGAGAAATCAATGACATTACAATGCACATGGTTTCTGTTGAGAATGCTGCAGGTGTATGTACAGTGGTCAGAAATACATTCAACATTTTGTTTTAATGGCTGGATCTACAGATCACCAGAACGGGTTTGATTGATTTTTAGCCATGTATTCACAGTATTTCGATGACATATAGTTCAAGCAAATTACACAAAGACAAATAGCCTACCAAGTATAGGCTACCATATAAATCCTGGCACAAATGCATATATCTTGCAAGTATAAAATATAGACGCCATTTGGATTGTAATTTGTGTTAGAGAATGCTTTTTTGCAGTTGATTAAGCTAGTCTTGAGAACACATTTAATGTTGCCATTCTTGCGTGACATGATGAAGGTATCAGGACACGCAGATATAGGCATGGTTATAGTAAACTATAGTAGCCTACTCTATGAGGTCGTTAATTTCCGTGGGTTTCTGGTGGAAAAAACCATATAGCATATATATATATTTGTTTTTGCTTTATATTTTTATTATTTTCATTTTGCTAAAAGCCTGAACATAATGTGGGACCTTTTTCCATTTTTCCGTCGCATGCGTATCGAGCCATTGTCCATTTGAAATGCTTTTAAATGATAAATGAATTTGCCTCAGTCAGAAGTCGATTCTTCAGCCAGGGTTAACGAATAAGCCAACATGAAATTAGTAAAATGCGTCGATGAGATGAATCAGCGTAGCCTATAACACTGAGTAAAAATTGATCAGTCGGCTATATTCGAAAATATATCTCACCTCTCCCTCCAAACGAAAACGCATTCGACTGCCATCACAGCTGCCATTACACATATACTCTAAAAAAACACTTTAAATAAATAGGTTATTGCGAATAATACACCGGCCATCGTGTGTGATCACAGATGGTATTCCGTGCGCCATGTACTCGCCCGTCTGATGTTGAGACGGCACGGCACGGAGAAGTCATGCGTAAAAGCAGCCGCGAACCCCGGGGTCACCGAATCGTCCATTCCCCCGAAGGAATGAAAAAATAATAATAGGCATATACAAAAAATATAAAAACCGAATCAAACCATAATCGAAAACCATTTAGATTTCAGGGACAAAGCCTTGCATGTGGTGTCACACTCGGAAGTGAAAGACGTCGCTTTGTGCCTCAGCTTGTGCGCCTGTTTCAGAAGTGATATAGTGGCAGTGGTGGAATGCAGCCAGGCGCTCAATTTATGCTCATGCACAATAGATAGCCTACACAACAACGACCATCCCATTTCACTATTTATTATATATTTTTCTAAAGCAGATTTGCAAAGTTGGAAACGAATAAAATTGCATTTGTTAGATAATAATGACATAATGTGGGGAATGGGGATATTTGTATATTTGCATATTTGATTCGGCGCTAATAATTGAGGCATAAATGTGTTTTGAAATCTTAAAATTGACCCATCATTTGTTGCATTCTCATTTCATTTCTGTGCACTTAACAGATAACAGCCCTCCTGCTGAACGACAGGTGCACATTTGTGGTATATAGCCTATAGAGCCTAATTATCTGCGCATATAGGATAAGGATATTCTTCCGCATTATTGATCTATAATAGGCTATTGCAATAATTCATATACAAGAAGCCTTCAGAAGGGTTTAATAAAAACCTTTTTATTTAATTCAAATAATAGTGCAATAGAATTCATTGGTGACTCACTGTGCAACAGTCTTACTCGATTAGCCATAGGTAGGCTATAGCCTACTCGGACTTCAAGTTGCACATTTATTTACCTTTATGAGGCAATACAACAACCATACAATAAATGATCATTTATCTGTAGCCTATAATGAACTGTTATCTAACATATTATAGCATATTAATTCTTCTGAAACACATGGGAAAGAAGTAAAAAGAAAAAAGAAGAAAAATAAATAAGAAATCACAAACATCGAATATTCCTCCATGCCTCCCTCTCCCCCCAATTCCACACAAAAATCTAAATAAGATTACAATCTAATACAAATAAATCGTCTAGTCCACTCCAAAGTGACACATTAGACGGATTGGTTTTGGTATAGCCTACTACTGCTGCATGCTGTATTTAAAGCGAGAGTCCTCACACTTACCTGGAATCCCACACGGGGAAAGTGGTGAAACTCACAACGCGCGTTAAACCAAGATTTGTTTCATTAAAAGTGGACGGAGAAAATGTCTGTCTAATCCCCTCTCTGTGAGCGACATGAAAATGAAACGATCTTGGTGGTGCTTTTATTTGAATAGGGGTGGCATTTAGATCGAAGCAGGACTCAGGAGTATACTGAAAATATTCATTCAGAGAAATGTTTTCAGTACCGCGGTCAGCGCAACTTTATTGTATTATACCCCCCCCTGACCACGTGACTCCCCCCCTCCCACCCCCCAGTCTGCAGCGTGCGCTGACGTCACTTCCATTGATAAGAGCGTTCGAGTCGAGATGGTGCTCGGAGTCTCTCTACGCTGGCCCCGGCTGGTGGGGACTGGTGAATGAGCGGAAATGGCATGAATGAAATAGCACTTTTCTTCAATGAAAAGAGAAAATTGTAGAGATAGAGCTGGTGCGCAGCCATTTTCCTCCCCTACATATCAAAGGTTAGCGTTTGGCTCCTTGCTTCTTTTGCTCTCCCTTGTTTGAGGTTCCATGATGGGGCTGGCTGCTGGGAGAGACGGAGTGACCTGTCACAGGATTATCGTCAATTAGGGTTGATTGGCTCCTTATGACTTGCATGAGTTGCATCATCTGTAGCTAGCTCCTGCCAGGAAAAGACACTCAGCCAGCCAGCCAGCCTATTTCTGAGGCTCAACAATAATTGCTCAATTTGTTTCGTAGTTACTGCGGCCAGGCTAACCAGGCCCTGCCTGGCCTACTTAATTAGGCTGACAAGTGCAGTAAACAGTTCATAGGCCTAAATAATTAAAATAAACATATAGACCTGCAACATTTCTGACATATGTAGGGCAGGCCTAGTCTATGGCCCTGTGAGGAAGTAAAGGCCTAAAGCTTATAGTCATCATAAGATATCTTTGGTGAGGAACTACTGGAGAGGAACCCTTTACTATCTTATCTATATTATAGACTATCAGTGCACATGGTGCAAACATTGTGGAGAGTGTAGTTCTTTCTGATGTGATCTGAAAGCCTTGACATGAGACCAGCAAGAGTTAGTCACATTTTATTTATTTATTTATTTATTTATTGTCCTCTCATTTGAGGTTATGTGCTAAGCAGAACTGACATAGTTGAATCGAATACATGAAGACTGGGCACCAATCCTCAGTAGAGTGGGCACTTGCTAAATCCGAGCACCAAAACCGATTGGGCAGTGGGATACCGGGTACCAAACAGAGGGTACTTGGTCAATCTGGGCACAAAAGTATTCAAAATGTTCCCGTTTTCAAATGTATAACATTTTCAAAAATCCTTTGAAAATAGCAGAACTACTACAGGCTCATAAAGGTGCATCAAAGCAACGTGTGGTGAGCTTGTAGATCAGCTATTTTGTAATTGCCAACTCCTGCATCTGTTTGTAGGATGTTGATGTGCATCATTCCCTTTCTGCCTTGGCCTTCCCTTGGGTTGAGGGGGAGATGCTCTGAGCATAATGGTAAATGGACTGCATTTACCACATTTGGAGGAGCCAGGAATCGAACCTGGAACCATCGAATTGCAAGACGGCGACGGCCACTCTACCTCTACTCTGCTCTACTCCTGATCCACTGCCGTACAGTGACCAGTACCATTCTCCTCAACAGTCAGGTAAGTGACCAACATTACATCACTTTACTGTAATGTAGCCTTTAAAACCAGGACAATACAACACCTGTCCTATGCCACATCACAATATTAGGATGTCCAAAATCCCAGACAATATCTGGTTGTATGTGTGGACTGTGGGTGCACAACTTCTAAATAAACTCGGAGACCTTTCCTGCACTTTGTGATTTATAGCAGTGGTTCCCAAACGTTTTCATGTCAAGGACCCCCAAATTGACACTCATTAGCCCAGCGGACCCCCATTTGAAAAGATATGCCAGGGACCCCCATAAGAAGATTTTTACGGCTCTAGCAGTGATTCTCAACCCCTTTAATTTCAAGGACCCCCAGTTTGATGTGCATTTAGGCTACGGACCCCCATTTAATGGTATTTCTATCTCTGAGACATCCAATTTATATTGTAAAATCACTGTTAATTTAACTCTGAGAGTGTACAACATTTGTTAGAGTTACAGTTCTATGGGTCCATTTTGGATCCTAATTATTCACCATAGCTGGGGGACACCCTGGAACTCCCTGAAGGACCCCTGGGGTTCCCCGGACCCCACTTTGGGAACCTCTGATTTATAGCATTGCCAGAGCTGAAATGTTACCCCTTAAACCCTACAGTATACTTAATAATAATAATAATAATACAGTATACTTAGCCGACCGTTTTCCATTACCATGACTTGACTTATTTCTGTAGGCTCCTAGATAGAGCATAGTCACACCCCATCATCGGACTCTGTTTTGTGTCGTTTTCTTCAACTGGGCCCACGATAGTCCGGTTGTCTTTGCCTCACTCTCAACGGATCTTCTCCTTATCTGTTTTGGCCTCCCCACTTTTCTTCTGCCCTGTGGATTCCAGTCCACTGCTTTCCTACTATGCCTAGTGATGTTGTCAGTTGGTTTCCAGAGGGTGTGTCCAATCCACCCCCACTTCCTCCTGGCTGATGGAGTTTTGATTGGTTCTCTCCAACAGGTTGGCGTTTGACATTTTATCGGGCCTCCTGATGTTCAGGATGTGTCTCAGGTTAACAAAATGTCTGGAGTTTGTTGGTGGTTTGGTCACTCGCCATGTCTCCAATCCATAGAGGAGAACTGACTTGCCGTTGGTGATGTTGAATATTTAGATTTGATTTTGGAGTGACAGTAGCCTTGCGAGTTCCAGATGGGTCGCAGCGAGGTAGAAGCGTGTCTGGCCTTGTTGATTCTGCTTTAGATGTCATCATCTGATCCACCATCTTTGCTAAGTATGCTCCCGAGACATGTGAAGCGTTCGGTCTCTTTGATGTTCTCTCGCTGTAGTTGGACTGTTTGTTGTTTAGCCTCTTAAGTTATGTCTTCTTCACATTTATCTTGAGGCCAGTCTTTGCTGCCTCTTCAGACTGCATACCATGGGTTACACTAAATATCTTTGCAGGAAATATGTCATCTGCAAGCTCACAATGCTTTGTGGATCGTCTATATTTCTGAAAATGTTGCTCCCAGAATAGGGCATCACGTCATGGTATTCATTTGTAGGTTACATGCACAAGATGTGCATGTGTGTATTTAGGCAGCCTCACATTTGACACATGTAGTGCACCGAAAGCATGAGCTCAGTTCCAAATGTATAATTGATCATACAATTATCTTATTATCATCTTGTATTACTTTTTGTGAAGGTGAGATCAAAATGATCAGGACATAGTGACTGCTTAAATGTAACAGCCACCATAGTGGAATATGGATCTTAAGCTTTGATATCCCTACAATCGTATTCATAATGTCACTGAGCTCATGATGTAATGTCATGTGATTGCAGGGAGAGGAGGGCGGGGTCTGTCTATAACATGTACAGTATGCTCTCTGAATAAATGAACCAGTGAGTCATTGATCGCTTTAGGTTGGCCATGTAAGTAAGCACAAGGCATACCCTTTGTTTCTCGTTCAATCCTTATGTACCGTATGTTAATATGTGCTTTATTTGCAGAATGAAATAAGCATGGATCAAATGAAGTTGTAATTTGTTGGGATAGCCTGAGGCAAAGACTTTTCCAGGGTAATGTAATGTGTTACAGAGGCAATCATGCTTTGTGTGTGTGTGTGTGTGTGTGTGTGTGTGTGTGTGTGTGTGTGTGTGTGTGTGTGTGTGTGTGTGTGTGTGTGTGTGTGTGTGTGTGTGTGTGTGTGCGCGTGTGTCTGTGTGCGTGCGCGTGTGCGTGTGTGTGTACACTGAAATGCTTGATAGCGCCGGTTGCTTTGGAGAGGTAAGCGTGGTGCCTGAGGGCAGATGCTAATATAACATCCTGGTATTATCAACTGTCACTCAGCATTAGAGGTTTGTTTCCCTTTACCATGCTCACACCCCCACACTGATCAAGTGTATACAGTTTGCATTTTTAATAATAATAATAATGGATTTGATTTCTAATGCACTTTACATTCGTCCGAATCTCAAAGTGCTACAGTAGACAAAAACGTAAAACATTACGCAAAAACATCTGTGTTTTCATTTTTGGACAAAATGTTTAGGAGTATTATTATTATTATTATTATTTAAGCAACAAAAATAAATGTGTAGCGGGAATGTGCGTGTATAATTGCACAGAAATTACACGCTGTGTTCATGATTTGTGGCATGTGTGAAACGGACCAATCCTGCAAGCTTTGGACGGTAATCTTAGCCAATCGGGATGGAATATGGGAAATGGGACAGATCCGTGTTGATCACATAGATCACATAGATATCGCAGTCCCACCCCCTTTCATGACGACGCCAGGCCCAGGAAATGATTCCCAATGCATTTTTCCCATAGACATTTCAAAAGGTATTTATTTAAAGACGGTTACACCGCGGACAAAGCCAACTCGAGTCGTGACAACTCATGACAACAAACACAATATGTTGGACCAAACAAATAAAGAAGAAAAACAACAACAAAAATGTTGTAACCTGCCGTTTTTTTCCTTCTTTCTAGTTATTTGTTCGGCCCAAAACATTGTGTTTGTTGTCATGATTTGTCACGACAAGAGTTGGCTTTGTCCGCGGTGTAAACGTCTTTAAATAAATACTTTTTTAAATGTCTATGAGGAAAATGAACGGAGAATAATTTCCTGGGCCCTGGTAGGGGGCAGGACTGCAACGCTCTATAGAGATAGTGTATACTGATTTGCGTGATGTATGGATAAAATGTGTCCAAGTAATGAAATGTGTTTTGCAAAATCGGCCTCATGGTGGTGCTATAACAGGCCGTTCTGAAGAATTTGGGGCAGAGGTTAGTCATTGGCATCCAGTGTGTTTGAAGAGTTTGGCGGTGCCGGAGATTAGCTATACACGGACGGACGCACGAACACACACACACACACACACACACACACACACACACACACACACACACACACACACACACACACACACACACACACACAGACGGACGGACGGAGTGGTCTCCCCATGCCTTCGGCCTGGTGGAGACAATTAGGCTTCACTCTAATTTACATTGCAGACAAATGGACCTTGGCAGGAGGTTGCAGCACGCTGGTGCAAACTGCATCATGTCCAAACTGCCAAGACAAACAAAGGATGACTCCATGTAGATGCCCTATTGTTTCTTCAATTAACCTTTTTTTTCTTTCTGTGTGTGTGTGTGTGTGTGTGTGTGTGTGCGCGCGCAAAATATTTGACATGCTCAAAATGAAGGATCTTAAGGGATTGGGTACGATTGGGGATGATGAATTTTCCCTTCTTTTTTGGGGGGATGACATATTGGCCATAATTATGGTAATGCAGGGTGGGGGTGCCTTCAGTAAGTGTGCTAATGCAGCTGTACCTAGAAGGGTCTTCTATCTGGAAGTGCCAAAATAGGACTGATGAATAACAGAAGCTTTTCCGCCCATACCACTTTATTGGAGGGAGGGAGGGAGGGGGGATAATTGCACCACGTGGTCTCTGCCACAGAATGTATAGAGCTTGGTCTTGAATCTCTTGATGGTGTGTGGCATTATTGTTGGACCCCAGGTGCCCACGACATAATCAGTGCAATTTCACCCCCCTTCTATGTGTTTTATAAGGGTGGGAATTTGCTGAGAGCTGCAGTACATTAACCCACACATTTCACTGAAAGCCCTTGTACTGCCCGTCTCTGTGAGAGCTGTTGCGCTTGGTTACTGTGATCATCAACCATCGGATGTGGTTTCGTCTTTTGGTGTCGAGACAGCTCTACAAAACACATAAAACCACTCTGATGTATCAAGTGGGCCCGCAGGAGAAGTTACGTTGGGATCCCAGCGAATGAACTGGAATGCTGTCTGCACTGTGTGTGTGTGTGTGTGTGTGTGTGTGTGTGTGTGTGTGTGTGTGTGTGTGTGTGTGTGTGTGTGTGTGTGTGTGTGTGTGTGTGTGTGTGTGTGTGTGTGTGTGTGTGTGTGTGTGTGTGTGTGTGTGTGTGTGTGTGTGCGTGCGCGCGCGCCTGCCTGCCTGCCTGCCCGCCCCCTATTCTGTGGCTGTCTGCGATTTATTTACCCGCTGAATATTAGCTATAGAATGTGCATTGCAATCTTTGAGGTAGCAGTGGCATCAAAGACGGATGGCGTTGCTGCGGCCACAGTGCAGGCAATGAATTGGGAGTTGATGAGGCGACTCATATCAGTGCGTGAGACATCAGTCCACACCATCAATCTTTCCTTGTCTCTCCTGTAGACACTGAGCACATGCATGCATCAAGATCAACACACACACACACACACACACACACACACACACACACACACACACAAGCACAGAGACTTGTCATCAGTGGTGCAAAGTAACTAAGTACGTGTCAAGTACTTCAGTAACATTTTTAGGTACTTTTCCATTTCCAATTTTCAAAACTTTTACGTCTAATCCACTAAATGGCAAATATTGTACTTTTATTCCACTACAATTATTGTCTCCGCCAGGCCGAAGGCACATGGGGAGAGAGTATGTTTTGCACAGTGTGTGTGTGTGTTCGTCCGTCCGTCCATTTTCAAACTAGAAAAAGTGGGTCTCCACCAGGGCAGGTCAGGTTGTGGCCTCCTGGTGGCGCTATAATAGGCCAATGTGAAAAGGGTACCATTTCTTCTTACGCCTTGAATGGCAATTGGATGATTTGAGGCATTTTGTTCCAAAAATGTGTTTTGCAAAAATCCACCTGCAGGCCAATGTGAAAAGTGTGGGATATATTCCTCAACCTAGTAGGAAAGTCTGTGAAATTGCACGTGAATTCACGTGAATTGCATGCTGCTTTCATGATTTGAGGCTTTTTGTTCAAAACGGGCAATTACTGAAAACCTTGAAAGCCAATGTTAGCCAATTAAGATGGAATATGAAATATCGGATAGATCCGTCTTGAACACGTGACTATGGAGGACGATTTGCGGGATTCTTGGACAGAATCTGGAGGATTCAAAAGGATAAGGAGGATAAAAAAAATTGTCTCCTGGTGGCGCTATAACAGGCCGTTCTGGAAAGTTTGGAGCAGAGGTTCATCGTTGGTATCCAGGGAGTGTGTGTGAAATTTGGCATCGACCGGGTTAACGGTGCCGGAGATTAGCTGTACACAGACGGACGGACACGCACACACACACACACACACACACACACACACACGGACGGACTCACACACACACACACACGGACGCCGGACGGAGTGCAAAACATACTCTCTCCCCATGCCTTCGGCCTGGTGGAGACAATGAAGGCATTAGAGCTAAGTCACCCAGTGGTATGGGGAAATATTCTTGATCATGCTAAGACATGGGTTAAAGTGTGGTTAACCCCTGGGACAGTGGGACACATTGCTTTTTCACTGCAGTAATAACATTCCATATACCATCACAGCCCTATTGTTGCCAACTTTATTAGTTCATTTATTACAGGTCAGTTAGTGTTATGTTTTCCACATAACAATAGAGAACTGGTAACCCACCTCTTACATGCAGGAAACGATGCCTCACTGTGGTGTGCCTCAGGGCAGCCTGACTGTCAGTTTGAATGGCTATCATGGCTCTGTAATGCTGCAACACGTAGAATTAGTCTGTAGAAGAAAATGTTATCTATGATGCTTTTGCTGTCAAAGTGGTGTCCTGTGACTGCAAGTGGAGGTGTGTGTGTGTGTGTGTGTGTGGGCTGGGGGGTTGATGTTGGTTTGTATGTAAAACATAAATGGAACAATAACTGACCTGTAATAAATGAATTCTATTGAATCACAAGCTAAACTAATAAAGTTGGCAACAACTGAATGGCAGAAGTGAATAGCGCTGTGATGGTATATGCAATGTTATTACTGCAGTGAAAAAGCAATGTGTCCCAGCGGTTAACCACACTGTAACTCATGATGCGGGTATTGTCCCAGCCCTAGGAGTGAAAGCTATGCTGTATATTGCCTAATAGGCGATCGCCGGCCTGTCGGCCCCCCATTCGCCTTTTCTTTATTGGGTACTGCCTCGCGCTTGCCCCAGCCCAGTCCCTTCCCGTTCGGCATGCCGAAGCCCCTCCCACCCCCTGGTTTCTCGATTTCACTGTAGCACATACACTTGACAGAGTTGAATATTAACACATGGATTATGATTTGACTTTGCAGAAAACAGACTGTCACCAGAGGATTCTAGATTCTCCACAGGGGAGCAAGCTTCAAAAGGTTAACAATCTGCCTTTTGGTTCAGGTGTCGAACTGTGAACATTCTTTACTATGGTAAATAATGACTGGCTTTGAGGTGAGAACAGGTCTCTAACAGAAGAAACATTTTCGCATGAGTCAACAGACTTTGTCAGAGAGAACTTCTTGTTTAGTTTTAATATTACATACTCAAGTAGTGATGAAATATGCCATATGATTCACCATATAGCACAGGTTCAATCACTGTGTTTTGTTGTGACTTTCCTGTAGCTCCAGACAGTTCGCTCATAACATTAGCTGCTGTTGTCAACTTGTCTCTCACTCTGCGTTGCGGCGTTGCAGAGTATGGGTTCAGACTTCTGCGTTGCGGCGTTGCAGAGTATGGGTTCAGACTTCTGTGTTGCTGCGTTTCAGAGTATGGGATGGCTTAGGGGCAGCCAATCATGACTAGGTACAGTAGGTCCCTACTAGAAGGCAAGCCACCAATCATGACTAGGTACTGACTAGGTCCCTAGTAGAAGCATGAGCGATCATAAGTCAGGTTTACACCAGGCAAAAACTAGCCAAAACAGTCCTTTGGCTCATGCAGAATACAGTAGTGTAGGTGTAGGTATATTTTGGGGTTAAAACAAAAAAGAAAATTGTTAAATCTAATCCTAGGGTTAGGACTTAGGGTTAGTGAGGCTCCATTTTCGTCACCGCTAAACCCCTTATCCCTAAACTTCTTTGCCTTTTTTTACTATTTTTACTAGTTCAACTAGCCAATCTACATTGACACGTTGTGAGCTTGTAGACTGGCCATTTTAACTATTCAAAAATGTTTTGCAAAATAGTAAAAAAAGGCAAAGAAGTTTAGGGATAAGGGGTTTAGCGGTGACGAAAATGGAGCCCTTGATGTGCTTTATAGGAAATAAAACATATAGAATACGTATACAAAAAGTGCACTTTTCAGTACAAAACAAAGAATACATAACAAATGCATATAGAATAGAGTATAGTTATAGAGTTTTACAGTAAAACGGCAAGAGTTGGGTTATATCCCACTTGGGCACAACCCCAACCTCCAGGTTTACCGGCTACCGGTATTATTTTTGGTGCTGGATGATTGAAGAGTAGTCCTGATTGTACCTGACTCAAGGTCAATCAGCATATACAATTCACTGACTTCCACACACACCTCTAAAACTCCTTGTTGAAATTAAAACTGTTATCGGTTAGCAACACACCACCCAAACTGGAAGGGAAGTCATTTGAAAGTTGTTTGAATTGCAGTAATTTGCCGTTGTGACTCATCGCAGACTCCCACAGCAACACAAACTCTGATCATCCCACAAGGAAGAACATGGTAGTACAACAGTATGATTTGTGATGGAGAGGTGTGTGTGTGTGTGTGTGTGTGTGTGTGTGTGTGTGTGTGTGTGTGTGTGTGTGTGTGTGTGTGTGTGTGTGTGTGTGTGTGTGTGTGTGCGTGCGTGCGTGCGTGCGTGCGTGCGTGCGTGCGTGCGTGCGTGCGTGCGTGCGTGCGTGCGTGCGTGCGTGCGTGCGTGCGTGCGAGTGTTTGATAGACCTCTGAGAAAGGTGTTTAAGGATTACAGATGGAAAGATATATACAGTAAGCTCAGTTATGTCACAAAGCAAGTAGGAGTAAAGTGGGAGTAAAACAATATTTGTCCAGACAAATGTACTACCTGCAACCATAGACTGTAAAAAATATGGACAAAGCGTTCCCCGGGTCTAACATGGACGTAAAATGAAGCCTGTAATTCCTTGCACTGTAAGTCGCCATATTTCTAGATCCGTTTGGGCCCAGCTGGCCATTGGCTGGCTCTGTTTGGGCCCAGCTGGCCATTGGCTGGCCCAGACAACGAGGCGGGACTCCCCCCCCCCTTAGTCTTCGTTGGTTTTTATTTTGACTGAACGGGGGGTGGCTCCCGTTCATAGACTGTAACGGTAGCCACGCCCCTCAGAACATACGTGACTTTATGGTAATTTCTTTAATAAATGGGACCATAATTTTCCAAAAAGAATATTATGACATGAGAAATGAGACTTTAAACTGGTGACTGGAAGCAGAAAGTATTCATGACCATGTTTATTAAGGTAATACAGTCTAGGTGAAGTTGGGCCCAAATACATGGGCCTCTATGGAGCTATGGGTTTTTATGACAGCGCCACAACAGGCCATTATATGAACTTTCAGGAAGTCCCGATTTCCTTAGTGGCTTCACGAAATATCTGTCTGACTGCCCCCCTGCCTGCAACAAAGCCGCAATTTGCAACACTATATTTTGTTTTATATGGGTTGAATCTAGTTGCAACACCAGCCATTGACAGACAGCCCATTCATACAAACAGAAAAGTGAGTGTATTTAACAATGTTAAACTCACCAAGATTTCAGCTGTACAGCAAGCTTGAATTATCCTCTTTCAATCTATAAGGTGTTTGTTAAATAAAAATCCACCGTAGACATATTTATTTATTTCTTTTTTATTTTCTTATCCCACGATTTTGTAACCCAGTTTTCTTTTCACCCAGTGCCAATTATCTAATGTAATCCTAGGCGCTACACTTCCTCTGCCAACCTGGGGGGGCAGCGGACTGACCTCATGCCTCCTTCTATGCATGAGGAGTCCAAGCTTATGAGCTATTTTCTGCTAAGAAATTCCGTGCCGTGTGTTTGGAAGTGCTTGTCAGAAGTCACTCAACGGTCATGCGTACCACCTTTTCAATTATCATGTCTACGGTGGATTTTTATGAAACAAACACTGCAGATTGAAAGAGGATAAAAAAATCTAGCTTTTTGTACAGCTGCAAATGTTGATGAGTTTAATTTAAATGTTGTTTCAAACTTTTCTGTTTGGATGAATGGGCTGTCAATGGCTGTGTTGCAAGTTGCAACTCTAAATTCAACCCATTATTTAAAAATCACACTTGTGTGAAGTGAGGGGCACTCTTATCATCATACATCATCATACATCACATTCTGTGTTCAGTCAATCAAATCATCGCAATGGGTTACACACATTTCTCAGCCAATCAAAGATTTGGCTATGGCCCCAGTGGAATAGTAAGAGAGTGGCAACACGCTTTGATCTCGCCGCACAGCGGGTGCCTATGGGCTATAGTTCCAAACATTGGAACTGTCCCATTGAGATTGAGCACTAGAATGTCGCCACTCTCTTACTATTCCACTCGGGCTATGGGGTACACACTGCTCAGCCAATCAAATCATCTCTATGGGGTACACACAGACACACAAAGCTGGACATCAGACATCGTCATACATCATCATACATCACATTCCGTGCTCAGCCAATCAAATCATCGCTATCGGGTACACACATAGCTCAGCCAATCAACTCATCACTATGGGGTACAGACAATGCTCAGCCAATCAAATCATCGCTATAGGATAGGTACATAGCACAGACACACAGAGCTGGGCATAGCATAGATGGGGCTGGCACTGCTCAAAAATCTAGTGTTGCAAATTGCGGCTACCTGCAACACTGGTATGGTATTAGCCTTTATTTTATTTATTCATTTTAGTTTTCATATTGCAATTTGAAGCAGTCTCAGAAATGGATATTTTGAGTCTGTTTAATCCTGATGTTGGGGTAATGCAGCGTAGGCAAGGAGACATTTGATCATTGTTGAGAGTGGGTGCAGAGTGGAGTGGTTCGTGGAAGCCAGAGTTCACAGCAGGCTTCCCGTGGGCTTAATTCAATGTGACATCGGTGGAAGGAAGTGTCCACTTGATAACCCAATGATACATCCACTCTCATTACCCCCTCACTTCCCTTAACACCTCATAGCTGATCCTAGTGTTCTATTACAGGCCGTATCCGGTGTACTGATGAATGAGTATAGGCCTACACAATAATTATGCTCAGACTGAGAACAGATGGATTATACCTTATTGTGTGTACTGTAGGTGTGTACTGTAGGTATCTTATTATA
Source organism: Protomyctophum bolini (assembly GCF_963924005.1). Taxonomy (NCBI): domain Eukaryota; kingdom Metazoa; phylum Chordata; class Actinopteri; order Myctophiformes; family Myctophidae; genus Protomyctophum; species Protomyctophum bolini. Next base: position 30,614,676 of record NC_137874.1, on the reverse strand, counting down.
CCTTATTGTGTGTACTGTAGGTGTGTACTGTAGGTATCTTGACTCTTGAGCGATCAGGGTATATTCCAGAATGCTCAAGATCTCTTGAAGTCTGACTTGATCAAGCCAGATGTGGCTTTTCTGGCAGGGCCGTGCAGAGACCACTGGAGCAGCAGATGCTCAAACTTATATAAACTTCAAACAATATTTAACTTAATTTACAGCATCACCTGTTGAATTATAGTGTGTGGAAAGAATCTGTGTGTGTGTGTCTGTCTGTCTGTCTGTCTGTCTGTCTGTCTGTCTGTCTGTCTGTCTGTCTGTCTGTCTGTCTGTCTGTCTGTCTGTCTGTCTGTCTGTCTGTCTGTCTGTCTGTCTGTCTGTCTGTCTGTCTGTCTGTCTGTCTGTGTGTGTGTGTGTGTGTGTGTGTGCGCGTGTGCGTGTCTTGGGCTGCTGGGCATGACATTAAACTGCAACTGTCAGCCACAGTAAATAGACAGTTATAGACAGTGCAGGCAGTTCCAGCATGTACCTTTCATGACAGCAATTTATCAGAATGGCAGCTAACCCTGTGCAGCTAAAGAAGATATGTCTGTGAGCTAATAGTATAGTTCAAGGCTACTCAACTTAAGATGACTCAGGGTCACTCAGCAAAAGTCCAAGGCCAGGCTAAAAATGACAGTATTATTTTGAAAAGTTTACATATTTAACAGACTACACGACTAATCACAATAGTAAGGAAACACAGAGTAGAAAGCCACATTTCCATCTATAAGGCCAAACCTCAATAAGCATAAACATTGTGATTACCGGTAATGAAGCTTCATTCACAAAATGTGAAGAGAACATATAATGAACAGATTATCACAGGTGAATAAATATGTAAGTGGTACTCAGCTGACATCAGGCCATATCAATTTATCTTGGAACAAACAATACAAAAGGTCTTCATCAGGGTCTATCTCAGATAGACCCTGACGAATACGGCCACTGTTATAGTTCCACAAGCTCTGTACAAGAGATTAATAATTGTCGATTAAATGTGACATTAAGGAGGTACAAGAAAGGAGAGAATAAGTGGATAACAATGAATGTGCATGCTTAATTTATATACTTATGTGTGTGCACTTATGAAAATGAAAACAACATAATGTTGCCGTGAATCTGCATATAAAAACAGCAATCTGACATTATCCGGTTTAATTTGGTCTATTAAACTTTACGAGAGTCATACCGGCAAAACAATTTGGACTGCCTCATGAAAAGCTATTTATACACAAATCAGTATGTGCTGCATAGATTTGGTAGTCATTTGCACTATGTGTGTGTGTGTGTGTGTGTGTGTGTGTGTGTGTGTGTGTGTGTGTGTGTGTGTGTGTGTGTGTGTGTGTGTGTGTGTGCGTGCATGTCTGGCATGCGTGACACTGTAATGAATTGACAACTGTATTACGAACCTGGCTACACCCTACCATGAGCATGAATGTTTATTTGGATTGTTTTGGCTCCCTACTCATATTACTTTATGCTATCATTGAACTTAAATGATTACTAGGTAGCAGACTGTCTGACTGAAGTTTATAGTGACCTTTTGTACCTCAGTTTGGTATTCCAGTTCAGCAGTTCCAGTCCATACACTTTGGCAGAGTGTGATGTGTTTATACTACGTAGTAAAATATTTTATCACTGGCTTCTAAGAATCTGCAATCTCATGTTTCCAAACATTTTGTGTTTCATGTACAGTATAGTCATGAGGACTGAGCTGTACACTAATTCAAATTCTACGGGACTAGAGAGGACGGCTAAATATTTCTTATGATATGAGTAAGTTATCTTGTCAACTTCAAAGCATCCTGTTACGGCGCTTGAAGGCACAAATCATTGTTTCTCCATAATACTATTTTCAAGCAATGCACGCTCACCGGGGGTTGGGAAGCGGGCACATAAGTTGTTGAACCAATAGGGAGCCGGCATTGGATTCCAGTGCAAGTTTGAAAGCACCCCTCTAGTCCTTGGAAAGGGCTTGTTCCTATAGGTGGAGAGAGGTGGCTGTGCCTAATGTGTGATTATTGATGAGCTGGATCACAATCACAATCATAGTACTGCTGAACTGACATTTCATCCTATATTAAAATGTACTAATCGGACGATTGGCGCAGTAGGTGTGAACCTCTAGTATACAAAAATACTGCTTAATGATACTGCAACTTTATATTTATAATTGTACAAGGTAGGGCATACAGGAATAGGTTTTGGTAGGACCTACACGAGTACACAGTACTGTATGATCCCAAAGTGTATATATATATAAAAGATTGCATATACTGTAAACGGTATTCAGGACAATATTGTGAATTGTGTTGAATTTAGCAAAAAGCAACAGTCGGTGACTGTAGTAGTGAGATGAGCTTGACATTTCTTCAAGCTTCACTTCTTCACATGGAAGATGTCAAAAGGCCCACGAATCAAAGCTAAATCACACAAGGACAGTGATGCATTGTCACTGTAGCTACATCCATCATAACAAGAGGATAGAACCACAACATTAACCAATGTGTCATTGTTCAAATAGGCACACTGTGTGACGTGTAGTCTATGATGACTAATCATCCTGAGTGCCATCAAACTATGGTCAGTGCCTGTGTGGAAACATGGCATGTATATAGATGTTAAGGGGCAGAAAGTGGATATACGTCATTGCCATTGTCAACTAATTTATTCATTTCCTCGCTGCTCGCCTCCTACCCAATAATTAACCTTTATAACTCAAGCTTCAGTATATGTAAAGCCTTCATTCAGCTTTCACAGTGATGCGGTAACCAATACCACTGATCACCACTGACTGTCTTTGTATAGGAAATTATACAAGCCCATAGCATCAGTAGTAATTCACCAGTGACGTGTCTATTCACTTTAGCGACAATACAGAGCGTTCATTCAACTCCTTTTCTGCTGGTGGCTCATGGCAGCTTCATATCCACTCAGCCCACAGTCTTTTAATGGTTCAAAGAACAATTGAAAGAAGATCCAACAACAGTTTGATCCTTCCATTGCTTCACCTTTTACCAGTGCTATAGTCCAGAATTTCATTAAACCCATTTAGGCCTGAGGCCGGTGCTAAAAATGCCTTTAAATCATGACCTAAGTTTTCTGAAAAACTTCAAATATTTATATAGCAGCATCACTTTTTTTTTTTTTTTACATTTTTGAATACTATACAATACATACTGTACAGAACCCAAAAATGGGTTCCCGGCCTGAAGGGGTAAAACACCAAAAGGGATTCCCACCCAGAAAGGCTGTTATATTACATGATGGTACACTGCAGCATAAATTGTGTTGTGTAATTAAAGCTATAATTCAGCAATAAAACAATGAAACGTTATTTCATTAACCAACCATTAACCAATAAAGTATGTTGATACAATTTCACTAGCACAGGCTTAAGCTAACTTTAAATGTGATTGTGGAACACACAACTCTTCTGCACCATTCTGTGTCACTTTGAATGCACCAAATAATACTTGTGATGTATTTTGCATCAGAGCAAGGAAGCTGTTTCTGAAGGAAAGGCAATACTATACTATACTATATATCATAAAAATGCAGACTGCACGGTAAATATGATATTGAAAAGCATGGAATGTAGTCTTTAACATTCCCCACGGCATGCATGCAGGATATATTTCTGCGTAATGTGGAGGCTTGTGCAGAGCGGTGTGGTAGTAGTAGGCCGGACAGATGACCGACGCCTTCGTCAATTAGTGTGGAAAGATAATAGCTTGTATCCATTCCCTGTGCTTAACCCGGAACTATTGCACCCAAACTGTAGTATTTCATCAGACAGCACTGCTATATTTGTGTGGAAGGTCTTCTCTGGATAAAACATCCATCAGGAACATATAGGCATATTGGCATACATCCACTCAGCCACATGTTTTGTTACTAATTGGATAACCTCACCAACTAAAGCACGAAATTGCCTCCCCCCCCCCCCCCGCTGCAGCAGATACAACCCTCTCTCTTTACAGGGCGTTGGCGGGACTCACACATTTTTATGAGTCATGAATTTAATATTTTTTCCTTCCTACTCGTGATGGAATTGGAACATCCCTTCTTCTTCTTCTTCTTCTTCTTCTTCCAATTCTTCTTTATACAAGGCTTAGACTCCTTCAGAGAGTTCAGAGATTCCCTTGATTCAGTCCTCCATGACTCTCTGATGTCACCTGCTGCCACCTCTCTTCATTATGCTCTGTGTCTTTCAAAGACACTCCCTTTGCATTCTTGTTACACTTCAGTGGTGGCCTCTGACTCCTGGTTTGGGTGTCGCTAAGTGCGTGAGTGTGTGAGTTTGTGCGTGTATGCGTGCGTGCGTGCATGTGTGCATGAGTGTATTTCAGTCTTTGACTGAGGAAGAGATTAGCATGAGTCAGATAATGATTCAGGACACCAGGTGGCAAATGAGTTAAATTGTGTTCTTTTTCTCTCCCATTCACGCATTCCTGTTCCCTCTGATTTGCTCCCTCTCATTTCCATTTCTCTCTCGTTTCTCTCCCTCTTAGGGCTGGGCGATATGGACAAAATCTTTGTCACAATCCGACGCATTTGGGAGCTTGCTATTTTTGGAATGTGAATTTTTTTTAAAGTGTAAAAGGCTTAAGTGATTAAAACCAGGAAAGGAAACACATCATGATAGTACGATATCAAATATCACACACGATATCTAGTCCCATATCAATACAATATTATATTGCCCGGCTCTCTATACTCTCTCTCTCTCTCTCTCATTTTTCTCTCTCTGTCCGTCTGTTTCAATCTCTGTGTGCCCACGCTGTCATCGCCGCTCTTTTCTCTGTCTCTCCCACAGTCCGAGCTATATCCTTTCACATTCTTTTTACACACTAAAAGCCTCAGTGTTTGTTCATTTATTTCTGAGAGGGTGAGAGTGGAACCAAATGGAGGTTATGTTTGTGCGCTCCCAGAGTTAAATGAACACAGAAGGTTTTACAGTGTAGTATTTGAGTGGTTCAAGCTGCTTCATAAGGACGTCTCTCTTTCTCTCTCTCTCTCTCTCTCTCACTCTCACTCTGTGCATGCACGTCTTTCTGCGGCGTATATTCTCTTCTCTCTTATAGTCTCTTATCCTTTTGTTTCCAGCTCTTCACCAAAGCAGCTCACTGACTGCATCATAGGGTCTCTCCTGTCTGTCTATCTCCCGGTCTGGCTGTGTCCCTGTGCTATAAGCTTATTAGCTCCCAGCAGCTCCCGGGTGGGTGTGGAAAGGTTAACAGGGGAGATAACAGGGGCCAGAGACCCATCGACTGAGGGGTGGGGGATAGGGGGAGTGGGGGGGAGGTTGCAGATATTGAAAGATAAGTGGGAGCATGGATTGATGTGGAAATAAGTTGGAATCTAAACGAGGAGCATACATAGGGAGGAGCATCTGCTGATTCGCGTGTGTGTGTGTGTGTGTGTGTGTGTGTGTGCGTGTGTGTGTGTGTGTGTGTGTGACTGTGTGTGTTTGTGTGTGTGTGTGTGTGTGTGTGTGTGTGTGTGTGTGTGTGTGTGTGTGTGTGTGTGTGTGTGTGTGTGTGTGTGTGTGTGTGTGTGTGGGGGGGGGGGGGTGAGGGGGTGGGGGGGGGTGCGTGTGTGTATTTTACGTGAAAGGGGTACGCAGGGGAAAATCCTCAGTGTTTATCCATTTGAGTGTAACTCAAAGAGTGTACAAATGTAACCAAACACAGGTCTATTTTCTTAACATTTGTACGCTTCCAAATGTCTACTGCTCTGCCAATAAAGCATCCCTACTTGGTCAGAGGACATATTGCTATGATAAGCTGTGAGCTTCAGCTAGTATACTGTTGTCCACCCAATACTGAAGAGTGGGGAGATAATTTACAACCACTGCAGATATAGTTATATTGTATTAAAGGGACACTTCACCCTTTTTGCTAAAAAAATAAATATGTTAATGACGTTTAGAAGATTCAGAACAAAAACAAAACAAATAATGTTGTCTCCTGACTTTCTTTTCTTCTTTCTAATGATTTGATCGGCCCAAAACATTGTGTTCATTGTCATGATTTGTCACGATCCGAGTTGGCTTTGTCCGCGGCGTAACCGTCTTTAAATAAATTATATTAGAAGTGCCGATGGGAGAATGCATTGGGGTTTCATTTCCTGGGCCACTCGCTTTTCTGAAAGGGGGCGGGACTGCGGCGCTCTATAACCACAAGGTGGAGCAGTGCACCAAAGCATTATGGGAATTGTAGTCCAGGAAGGAAGTGAGCCCAGTGTCCATGACACTGGGCAAAAAAGATGAAGTGTCCCTTTAACACTCTACTACCACAGGTTGACTAATGTTTGATTCATTGAAATAAGATTTCACTTAGTAGGCAACAGGGTTGAGATGGATGGATGGATGAGTAATTTAGGATGAGTGGGACAGAGCAATGTACAGTGAGCAGAAGCAGAGAGTTGGTTATAGAGGTGGATAGTGGGTATACTGTAGAGCTGGAGGCACGGATGGTGTCACTATTCCTTGAGAAGGTTCTAAGGGCTCCCCAGCTAAATTTGTTCCACCACTTTTTAACCCTGTATATTGGCAATTTCACAATAGCTGATCTACAAGTTTGTATACAGTAGAAGCTTTAATAAACAAAAGAACAAAACAAAATAAATCTATAGAGCCTATGATGGTTATAGAGAACTGTGTAGAAGAGGTGGATGGATTGGAGGCTGTGATGAGCAGTGGATATCAATCAGTGGTCCTTGAGGGGGTTCCAGGTGGTCCCCAGCTAAATGATGAACAGTTGGTAACCAAATGAACCCTTATAGATCTTTAACTCTCGAGAGCGTAAAATGAAACCAAATGGTCCCGTAAATTATTGTTAAACATCTGCATTCCTTAATTCAAGAAGTCTACACAATTTGAGAATGTAGACGTATTGTTATTTTGACCGTTTGCCTGTGTTATCTCTCCTATGGTACCACGTCAATACACCATGGAATTGTGTATCGATAACAACATAATTATTAAAAGTTTTGGGTCTGAGAGGATACATCTCATCAAATGGTGGTCTGTGGCTCAAAATGACGAATAAATAATGGTCATAAAATGAAAAGGGTTAAAAACCACTGTTCTAGAGAAGTGTGTAGTGGATGGAGACAGGGGGTGGTTATAGAGAACTAGAGGTGCATGGATGGAGACAGGGGGTGGTTATAGAGAACTAGAGGTGCATGGATGGAGACAGGGGGTGGTTATAGAGAACTAGAGGTGCATGGATGGAGACAGGGGGTGGTTATAGAGAACTAGAGGTGCATGGATGGAGACAGGGGGTGGTTATAGAGAACTAGAGGTGCATGGATGGAGACAGGGGGTGGTTAGAGAACTAGAGGTTCATGGATGGAGACAGGGGGTGGTTAGAGAACTAGAGGTTCATGGATGGAGACAGGGGGGTGGTTATAGAGAACTAGAGGTGCATGGATGGAGACAGGGGGTGGTTAGAGAACTAGAGGTGCATGGATGGAGACAGGGGGGTGGAGGCTGATAGGAGGGGCGGTGATCCTCTGGGCCTGATGACTCATGGCTGTGCTGCGGTTTGTGCGTCACCGGCACTGGCTGGAGGAGGAGATAGTGGTGCGAGGTCTACGCATTTAATTACAGCCTTCCAATTTAGACACACTATATACACACACGCGCGCGGGCGCACATTCACGACACGAGTGCACATATGCACGGTAAAATCCTCAGAGTTACAAATGAATACATTTGCACTGAGGATTTTACTTTGTAAATATAATACCTATGACACTCTCTCGCACACACGCACGCACGCACGCACACAGTCACACACATTAGCATTAATAAATAGCAAGTGTGGCAACTTGTTACACACAAGCACAGTTTTGCTGAAATGAACACGCACAAATGGAAACACACCATTGACAATGACATTCCCAGCATTTTTTGGTTTTACCTGCGAACCATTTCAAATTGTCTAATGTACTGTTCTCCATCAACTGTAGAAGTTCAAGTCCATTCCAGTTCAATGTCCAAATGTATTACTTTATTTAAACAATGTTGTTGTGCCTCGACCTTGAGGTGCAACACCTATACCCCCCCCCCCCAAAAAAACCCCCAAAAAAAGTATTACAGCTTAGAAAGGAAAATCTAAAGTTATTTAGTGACGGCTGGGATTTCTGGGGTGCAAACAATGGTTGCATTGTTGTCTTTGGACCATCGGTATAAACCTAGACTTTATGCATCGTCTCTCTCTTAAACCTGCTATTAGAAATTCAAGCATGGGCCAGGCACCTTGGCTGGTAATCCAGTCTGTCAGTGTGCCGCGGGTTCGACTCCCGATCCCGACGGCCTTTACTGCATGTCACCCCCCCATCTCTCTCCCCATTTCCTGTCAGCCTACTGTCTGTCCCTCCATAAAAATAAAATAAAATAAAGGTGAAAGCCACAAAAAAAAACATTTATAGAAATTCAAGCATTGCTGCTATTGCTAGGAAATCCTCATTTACGCATATTGTATACAGTATAATGACATTTACTATTTCTCTTCTGTAGAAGAAATGTCACTTAACCAACACAGTTGATCAAAGGACAAACAAAGTATATTATAGGCCTAGAGTATTTTTACCTACTATATTGCTGTTATAGAGGGGCGCTAGATTCTGTCTTAACACAAACATTAATTGCCATTGACAATGAATGGAGAATTTACGTCATGAGCAAATCGGCTGTCAGTATGTCTGTCGGTATGACTGTCGATATGTCTGTCGGTATGTCTGTCGGTATGTCTGTCGGTATGTCTGTCGGTATGTCTGTTGGTATGTCTGTCGATATGTCTGTCGGTATGTCTGTCGATATGTCTGTCGGTATGTCTGTTGGTATGTCTGTCGATATGTCTGTCGGTATGTCTGTGAAAACCAACATACATATAACGATATGCATGGCCAAACTATGGACAGTGCATTCTGGCATATAAAGGTCTAATTCAGGTTATGTACAGTACATGAAGCATCATATTTTCAAATATAAATAATAATAACATTTTGAATATGACCTTCTCCAGACTATTTTAAATGGTTGAAATTGAAATGCATCAGAATATCAATATACATACTCGTACATACCACACGAGAGTGGTCATTTTGATGATCAAAGAGGAAAGACTTCATTCTGATCCTCTCCATTCACATAAATCACAGTCTACTTTGATTCCTGTGGCTGAAACAGACAAGGAAAAAAACACACAGTAGGAATATGCTGCGTGCCACCCACCAATTAATGAAATGTTGGACTCTGCATAGGGCTGACACATTTGTATGTATGATTTCGGAAGCGCGTTGTTTTCATTCACATTAAATCATGTGAAAAATAAAAGATTTACACACACATTTCACCACTGGAATTTTTTTTGAGGGCCTCCAATGCATGGCTTTCCGAAATTACGTCATAGGCCAGCCAAGTCTATGAACTTTTCTGTCCCCAGCCAAGTCTATGGACTTTAATGTTTGTTTAGAGTAAATTATGACGTAATAACGTAAGACGTGTGTTGAAAATGCTGCTGTCACATTTCCTGTGAATTTGGTTGGGGATATGATTTCCTGCACCACATGGCGTTGTTGCTCCAAACATCTGCCATTCTACCCCATTCACAGCAATCCCTCTCCATGATCCTAGAGCCATCTTTCTTTTACATTTTCATTATTGTATTCCTCTCTCTCTCGCCCATCCAAAAACATTACCCTTGTTGTATGCCAATTATTTCCCTAAGAGGCTTCGAACCCCACTCTTAAACAATGGGAGCAATCAGTCGCCTCCACCCCCTCCTCTCTCATCCCCTTCCCTTCCTTTCCACCACAGAGTGCAATTTTCCCAAACAGCACGCCACGGTTAGGAGCAAAATGGCAGAGGGGGCGAGAGTGAGACTGTGAAAGGAATAGACTGCTGATTGGCAATGTTATACTGTTGGCACTAAGAGGTTGAGTCTAGAGGTAGTGTCTGACAATACAACACTTAACGTTGATGCTTGATGCTACAGGCCCTCAACCAGGCAAATGGCCAGCTGCACAAAAAAAGCCAAAAGGCATGCATGCTTTCATGCTTTCCAGTCAGTGAAGCACTCACTTTCTTCTGCATCTTGAGACTTACATTCCAAGCTGAAGGACACCTAACACAATTGAAGTATAGCATACGGTTTGCATCCTGATCTCAAAACAAAACAATGCTGTATGTACTGTATGTCAAACAAATCTTTCCTGAAGCCCAATTTATACATTGCCGTATGATAGCATCCTTTGCTGAAAATCTGTTTATTTTTGGCAAGCAGCGCAGTCATACACCTATGTACATTTTTGACTTACCAGATATAGTGATTCCTGATTTACACTTGGTTGCATGCCACATGGCGCACCAAAATTAGCAGATCTACAAGCTCACAATCCTAGTCCAAGTCTATTTTTCCAAGTCTATTTTTGATGCACTGGTATGCAACTAATATGAATCGAGCCCAACACTATAGCAAAACCTCCAATCTCCAAAGACATGAAACAGATTAAGCGTAGTGATAAGTAAAGTGTTCAATACAATATAATGACTGACAAGATACTGACTTGTTAATATTCCACATTTAGAGATCTGTTTCTGCTGTTGCTTGCCAGATAAGAACTACACATTACCGACTGTTTTCATTGATTGAATTATTAATTGTGGGGCATTATCCTCATCAACAATGACAAGTTAAATCATCAATTTCATCAGTTTTCATCTAAAATCATGGAGCAAAAAGAAAATATTTGATTTGACTAGATGATTATTTTGTTTAGATTAATCAATACAAATATACAATTCAACCCTCACTGTATTCCAGCCATTTCACTAGACAGCTCATTTCCTCTTATATTTCCTGTCTGCCGTCGCGCTGTTCCCCCACGACTGGCCCCGAGGGAGAGAAATCCCAGCTGTCACTAAATAACTTTTCAGATCTCTCAAATAAAGCTAATGTCCAAGAGGCGGCTGAAGGCCCCCGAGTCCTTTTAACAGCCGCTTAACGCTTGATCGCACCAATAACGTGCATGTGACACACACACACACACACACACACACACACACACACACACACGCATACACACACACACACACACACACACGCATGCACACACACACACACACACACACACACACACACACACACACACACACACACACACACACACACACACATTTACATTTTAATTACCCCTGAGCCTCTCCCGGGGTCCCCATGGGGCCTCTGGCTGAAGATGGCACCAGAAGAGTCCCTGTTGGCCCTTTGAGGAGATCATTAGCCTGGTTAGAGTAATCCAAAACAATCTGTGTGTGTGTGTGTGTGTGTGTGTGTGTGTGTGTGTGTGTGTGTGTGTGTGTGTGTGTGTGTGTGTGTGTGTGTGTGTGTGTGTGTGTGTGTGTGCGTGAATGCGTGCGTAATCTATTTGAAAATGTACGTTTCACTCCCTGTCTACAATTTGTTTCTTTTTTATTTGTAATTATTTATATATTACATTTATATATATTATTTCCATACAATACAATTAATATTGTATGTACAGTATGTGTATATTTGACACAATTTACATGCAAATAAATGTTTTGCATGTCTGTTTATCAATCATAACAGCAAAATATTTTACTATAGTGGACAAAATCTGACATTATTTCTGAAATATCAAATAATGTTAATCTTCCCCCGACTTGGACACATTTTGGGGTATTTAATTCATAAGGTAAATCAACAGGCTTTATTAATGTCAATTGCAGCAGAATAAAGTAAAAAGTTTGAAGAAAAATGTAAAAACTAATCTTTTTAATTCATAATCAACTATAGTTTACTGTCTTTCACACCTGAGTAAAGTTATGTTTTAGTAAACATAATATCCTGGTTTTCTGGATAGGATGGAATGGGAATTAATGTAGAAGTGAGAACAGGATGGCAGAGAGTGATGGAGGGCTAAATGGATGGCTGATTGTTGGAAGGGGGTGATTGACTTTGGGGGGGATAAAAAGAAGGGGGGGTTGGGGGTTGCAAATTGAACCTCATGTCTTTCATTGTTCTCTTGTTTCGCTTCACAACCCCTCATCATCACCATCATCATCACCATCATCTTCATTATTTCTATTTCTCTTTCTTTCAGCTGCCCCCAAAAACACTCTCTCTCTCTCTCTCTCTCTCTCTCTCTCTCTCTCTCTCTATCTCTATCTCTATCTCTATCTCTCTCTCTCTCTCTCTCTCTCTCTCTCTCTCTCTCTCTCTCTCTCTCTCTCTCTCTCTCTCTCCTCCACCTCTCTGTGATGCTTGTCATGCCAATCAGTTTGTAACATCTTGGATGATTATACCAGCCAGGACATCATGCATATAGGCATAGTGTGTTATGCGCCAGGGACGCATGCACACACACACACACACACACACACACACACACACACACACACACACACACACACACACACACACACACACACACACACACGCATGCAAGCAATTCTTGTGCTGTCGTCAGAATGTAAATGTTCTCTTTCTTTCACTCCATTTCTGTCTGTCTGTCTCTCTCTCTCTCTCTCTCTCTCTCTCTCTCTCTCTCTCTCTCTCTCACTCATGCTGTTTTGTTCCCCATCTCATTGCTGTGGTGTCCGTAGATGTTATATCAGATTGGCTATTATGTAATGCGGAAACACAGAAATGTATAACACGCGGAAAAATCGTTGATGTACTGTAGGGAGAAAAGACAGCACGGGCAAATAAATAGAGAGTATTTCAATTGGCGAGAGGAGAGATGACGGAGAGAGGACGAGGAGAGTGACAAGGAAGGCGGGAGGCGGGGACGATGACAAGAATTACAGGAAAGAGAATGGTGGAAATGAAGCTATGAACAAAGAAGCAGTAGAAAAACATTGTGGTCATCTGCAGTGCGATGAGTCACCTGTAGGCAACACACACGCACGCGTGTGCGCACTGGAACACGCGCAGGCACGCACGCCGGGTCATGTTGTACGCATGCCCGGAACCCAAAGTAAGATGCAACTTTCATATAGCCCACAGCAGCAGCAGATATACCTGAAACGGAACACTGGGTATGATGTTTGAGGGGAAATAATAATGTAAAAGTTATGAAGACTAAAAAGAAAAATACATAGAATTTTTCTTTTTAGAGATAAAAACAAAGCAAAATCACGAACAATAAAACATTCATGAAAGAGACTTTTTCTTAATAGTACTTATAACTTAGCTACTGAAGAATATTATTTTTGATAAATGTACTAATTTCTGTAAATTAAAAAATATATATTTTGCAAAGCGACCATGTACACTATACAAGAATACATCATCAGTATGCACAGATGCATAAAAGCAGACAGAAATGTATAGCATAACATAGAGGCATAAAGCTGGAAAGTGCCAGGGAGGGAAATAACCACCAAAACCACCAATAATTGCAAGATTTTTCTTGATGTCAAGTGCATTAATGTCACTGTGCACATTGTCAGGAAAAAGTAAGTGCCCAATTTTTGTGCGTGGGCAGTGTGGACAATGGAACGATTAAATGAGTAGAGATAGCAGAATAAAAAAAAGCTCTTTGGATAGCAGAAATCAGTAAAGATTTTGAAATGGGTGGAGGTACCGCTACAAGTTAGAAAAACCGGACTGGCGTAAAATGTGTTATTATTTTGACATTATTTCACAAGAAATATTTTATTCCGGGGGATTTTTTGTAAAGGGTTACGAAGGCTATGTGACGACTTAACGACAGCTAACCCCATTTAAACCCTTTGGGGGATTTTAGGCTTTAGCTCCCTGTTGTTTAACACGCTTGAATGGAATTGAAAAGACTCTGTATTGTATTGATTCCCCGTGTCATGAATATCCCCTGAAGTGAGTAACAGCCTTTCGTTCAGACGGAGCTATGGGGGGAAGCTATGGGGGGCTGCTTGGGTAAACTGTGAGTTGCTGTGGGGTCATTATCCTTTTTCTGTGGGACAGTAAGAAATTATAAAATAATTCAAATAAATCAATAAATCAACACCGCTGCATTGTTGACTCTGCCACCGGTGATGAGATCAAATACCCACCAAATCCGTTGCCACATGGTCATTTCAAGATCATATGCATGGGTTAAATAATGTTGTGTTTTTTACCTTTTCATTGTTGTTTTTACAGTATATATTTTTTACCTTTTCAATGTTGTTTTTACAGTATATATCGCCCTGTTTGAATTCACCAGTGAGGATTCAAAGGATAGAGTGAAATCCTCAGTGTTCATGTATCCATTTATAATTCAGCAAGTCTACAAAATATACCAAATATAGACCCAGAGTTAAATTATTGTGGATTTTACTGTGGAGAGCATCTTGTTCATTTGACCAGTCTTTGCATTAAACCTGTACCCGATCTACACCTGCTTTCTCATCAGCCCCCTCTGGCTTCATCCCTCTTTTCAAGCCTCATCACCCCTACCCATCAAATCACTCATCACTCCCCTTTGCCCCCCCCCCAACCCCCCCCCCCCCCCCCCCCCCGCACTCCTCTACCGCCCCCCAAGGTTTTCTCCTCCTCTCTGCTTTCATGTCTCCCGCGAATGCGAATGATATTAATTCATTCCGTCTCCATTGATAGTTTGTGCTCATGCTGTCATACGTCCTCTCTCCCTGACAGCGTTCATGTGGGCGAGAGTCTTTGGGCCAGACATAGTTACCCTTCCCTCCGCCTACAGCTAATGTTATGCTTCAGCTGTGGGCAAAGATGCTTGTTTGCTACAGTATGTCCAGTTCAAACAAATGATTGTCCACACAAGAAAATTGACCTACACAGCCACAATGTGACACACTGACAAAACAGCACTGAAAAATGGCCACTCTCCCCCTCCCCACTTTATGTGTGTGTGTGTGTGTGTGTGTGTGTGTGTGTGTGTGTGTGTGTGTGTGTGTGTGTGTGTGTGTGTGTGTGTGTGTGTGTGTGTGTGTGTGTGTGTGTGTGTGTGTGTGTGTGTGTGTGTGTGTGTGTGTGTGTGTGTGCGTGCGTGCACATCCAGGTGTGCAAGGGTTTCATCCATTTTAATTCTATGGGTTAAGTCACGTGTAATTTAAGTGGAAACAAACAATCAGGTGCAAAAAAAATCATACTGCACCTAATGGAATGTTTACAGTTGCCATAGCAACATTGTCAAAGAGGCAGACACCATCGTTTGCTCTCTGCCCTATAGGGTGTAAAAACGTCACCAAGAGGGGGGCGGCGTCTTAAAAGCTAGCGTCGGCCTTCTTGTGGGCTTTAAACTCTAGCCCACATCTCTCAGAATAGAGTGACGGTGGTATATCTTTGTAAATACTGAGCTCGTTCTTGGCGACAACATGGATGGATAGAAAGAACGTCGGGCCCAAATACCTTACAAGGAAAATGTCGTGAACAAACACGGCTGTGCTTAGATACTTTGTTGTACGTTATGTGTCTGCGCCCGTGCGCTGTACAGCCGAGATCCAAGCCATCTTTTTGTAAACTCGTCAATCTGGGTTCCTTGATGCTGTCTCCATGCTGGAAAGCTGAAAATCAAATTCTGTTTTCAGGCTCATTCCCTCGATGTGACCTGCTGTGGCACTTATTTACTGAGCAAGTCTGCACCATTGTGAGGTCAGTTAAAAAAAAGGACGTATACAAGCACACCGGATAGTCGCTCAATGTAAACAAACCAGACAAGCCAACAAGGTTGGCGATTTTGGTACGCTCTATAGAGGATTGATTTGTGTCCTGACCCACTGGAATCCAATGGAATGTTGAGTTGCACTGAGGGAAATAATGTCGGTATTTCTTAAAACCGGCTCCAGCTTTGTCATTTTAGATTTGACAAGCTTTTACATTTTTTATACAAGCTCATAGCGCATCACTTCATGCCGCACTATGATCTTGTAGATCTGCTATTTTTTGTAGATCTTCAAATATTTTGGGGGTCCTTGACATGAAAAGGTTTGAGCACCACTCATATAGTAACTTACTCTGCTCCACTGGGTGTCACTGGGTGAACAACACTGTGAACACGCTAATGCTGCTAGCCCGTAATAGCCCCATAGCAAAGTCTATCATGGTCGCGAATGTGTGCATGCATGTGCACATGCGTGGCTGCGTATACACAGCTCTAAAGATTTCTGTTACCTGCTTCCTGTCACCTGTTTCCTGGTCATGTGACCTGAGTAACCAATACCGACTAGGAGCCAAAGTCGTCATTACATTTGACAAATTCATTTGTCAGGTTTCACCTGACAAACGCCTGTGTTCTTTGATGCAGAGTTGTGCATGTGGACTGGTCAGTATAGCTTGGTTGACCAGGTTAATGGGACAGAAATAAGTGCAAATGTGCATGTGTAATGTGCATGTTAGCCAGGGTTGACGGAAGCATATTGTTCAGGGAGTTGTAGGAACGTGTTCTCTGAATCATGTCAGCTGTTTAGCCTCACTGAGACGTAAGTGAGGCTAAACTCAACTCTATACCTGCGGTAGAGCTGTGTTGTAACTTTAGTACATCTGTGCTGATATCCCTAGTGAACTGAGCCTTGGTTTGGGCACAGTATACACTAGTATGTGGCTGCTTGTTGCAATCTCAGTACATATGTAACGTAACATAACACTTACGCCCAAACCACACCAATGGGTCGCCATGCAACTCCTTGCAACCAAACGGTTGTGAGGAGTTGCATCATTGCATGGCGACCCATTGGTGTTGTTTGGGCCATTGAATTGAACCAGTTGAATCACTTTGGCTGGACTTGGGTCGACGTGCAACAGGACATACTATATCATACACCATCATACGCCTTTGGCGTGGTTTGGGCTTTAGAAGGAGAACGATACATAGCAATGTGGGCATGTGAATCATGTCGGTTTACCCACTACACACAAACTCAGGCCCTTTCTTTTACCATTTTCTATGAGTTGCTATGACTAAGGGCCGATTCATACTCCTATTTTAGAGCCGAATAAAAGTCGGTTCGGCTCTGTAGAGCCTACAATGTGACGTCATTTGAGGTTCGGGGGGGGGGGGCGGATACCGTCCTAAAGTCGACTCTTCGGTGCTACTGAAAATTTCTGAAGAGCCAAAATAATTTCGGCACTACAGCGCCGAAACAGCGGTAAAATAGGAGTATGAATCGGCCCTTAGTGTGTCACACGGGACAGAAGCACCACAGCATGGAATTGTTTCGGAGGCCAGATGAGTCATGGGTAGGGAAATCAGGGTTGGTGGAGCTCAGTGAAGCTCGTCCAATGTATTCTGAGAGCGCAGTGGAATCAGTGGCTGCTCCTTTGAAACAGAGCCCGACCGATGCCAGAAGGTTGAGTCTGATGCTGATCCCGACAGATATGATTTTTTTTTAAATATATATATATATATATATATATTTAACCACTTAAGCCCTATTCCTCAAAGATAGCAGATCTACGAGGTCACAAAGCGTTGTGTTGCAATGCTTTGTGGCTTTTTCCATGTTTCAATTAATTTGAAAACTATTGAACATTTTCACCAAGAATGGCATGCCTAAGTAAAGGGACGGAAAGTTTGAAAGTCAAATC
>NC_137874.1:30427097-30594597 GCF_963924005.1 Protomyctophum bolini | reverse complement strand
CCTACGCTAGGTTTCGCCCCCTCGCTCATCCACCCCCACCCACCTCTCTCTCATTGGCCTCCGCAAATCATCTTTTCTCCTCTCCTTTCCCTTTTGCTCTGTTCTGCTCTCTGCCACGCTGCCATGGCCCCCCGTGTCTGTTCTGCTCTCTGCCACGCTGCCATGGCCCCCCGTGTCTGTTCTGCTCTCTGCCACGCTGCCATGGCCCCCCGTGTCTGTTCTGCTCTCTGCCACGCTGCCATGGCCCCCCGTGTCTGTTCTGCTCTCTGCCACGCTGCCATGGCCCCCCGTGTCTGTTCTGCTCTCTGCCACGCTGCCATGGCCCCCCGTGTCTGTTCTGCTCTCTGCCACGCTGCCATGGCCCCCCGTGTCTGACGACTTGCGGAACACACGGCATGTTTGCAAACTAATGTCTGATGTGGCGAACAAACGAATGAATGAGAGGACAGATGCTGTTGTCCTTTGAGCCACCAACAATGCAAATCATTGCCAAGAGATAGCATGTTTTTTTTTTATCATAATAAAAAATCTCTTTTGGACAAATGAGATTTCCACCCTCCAGCGACAAAATAGTGTTTGAATGTGATGAAGTAAGGAGTGCCCAGTGAATTTTTTGTCAACAAGGTTTTATTGATGCTGTTTGGGTGTGCATTGTGGCTATACGCTAGGCCTTTTTCTTTTTACATTGTGGCAATTTCTGTCATCCATATCAAATAACATTCAGAATTCCGGTAGGTATTCTTTTTACAGCATGAGTCTGCAAGAGGTTATAGGCATCTATGGGAGGATCTTTGTGTGTGTCTGTGTGTGTCTTGAAGCTAATCTTGCAAATGCCATGGGCCGTGCACAAAACTTTGTATGCATGCTGCCATTAGGCCACAGAAGTATAACTGTACCTTCACTATTTTATTTGTTTTATTTCACATTAGTTATTAAAATATGTACTTATTTTACTTATTATCTAATGGAAAGTCAATGAGGTTCTAATCGGGTTGAAACCTTGCACAAATTTGGAGTCACAGGCTGCCCACATAGCCACACTCTCCCCTGTGGATCCTGAGATCCATATGATGTAATGTTTGCCAGGCACCATTCATTCATTCATTGAGTGCTGTGGAGTGGCAGCTAGTTATAGTCAGAAGCCTCAAACAGGAAAACACGTCACTGCCACCACGACCACTAAATCACTGTCCAGTTGTTGTGACAAATGACACCGGGCCACTGGACGTCACCCAACGCGACAGCTGCTGCAGTGCAGAAAAGTTATTTTCAGATTCAAACATTCTGAGAAGGACTATGTATTTCCCACTGAGCATTATTTGGTCTAATAGACGTCTAATATTCGTCTAAAGGGCCGTCTAAAAGCAAAACAGTGCCGCCCAATGGAAGCAACAGCAACAACCAAAACTCAAGTAACGTTAACAGTGTGGGCTCGCTACTCGAGACTACAATAATAATAAGATTATAGCAGACATGTTGTGCAGCTTGTAGATCGGCTATTTTCGACATGCAATGACTTTTAGGCCCATAATGGAGATCTCTGTGTCTTCCCTTTGTATTTAGGGTTTCTTCTTGGAGGCTGAAACCTTGACAATCAAACGCGTCAAGGAAAAAAAACAGTGATATAGTGACATCACAATATCATCCATCCATCCATCTTCAACCGCTTATCCGTAGTCGGGTCGCGGGGGCAACAGCTCCACCAGAGAGCTCCAGACTTCCCTCTCCAGAGCAACATTAGTGACTTCCTCCTGGGGAATCCGAGACGTTCCAAGGCCAGTGAGTGAGATGTATTTCCTCCAACTGCGCCTTGGTCTGCCCCGGGGTCTCCTCCCAGTGGGACGTGTGTCGAGGACCTCCCTAGGGAGGCGCGGGAGAGGCATCCTAACCAGATGCCCGAACCACCTCAGCTGACTCCTTTCCAGGTGAAGGAGCAGCGATTCTACTCCGAGTCTCTCTCGTGTGACTGAACTTCTCACCCTATCTCTAATAAACCCTCTACTCTCTACTCTCTACACTCTAATATCACCATAAACATTTGTAAAAAAAAATACATATTTAGCCCCATGCTCGAATGCCCCCGCCCCCCTGTCAAAAAGAACCTAAAACATGAACCTTGGTTGAAAAAAAGTACAAAAATCACGGCATTCCATCTTTAAAGCTTATGTACTGCTCAAGTACATACAAACATTCAAACCAAAAATTGCTGATGTTGTAGGTTCATTAGTGGTTAAGGCAATGCGATAACATTCTGAACTTGCTGTCAATTTGCAGAAAAAAACCATTGTGTCAACGTCCAAAGTTACCTTGTTCTCAGTTTCATCCCCATCTCATGAACAAATAAAAGGCTTGGAAAACGTACTACTACCAAAAGGATATAACCATGCAGAATTACATTAAGTACAGTACAGGGCTGCATTTTGTCCAGCCTACTGGAGCTTCCTCACTTCCTGTGCTTTCAGCTAGACAATAATTCTCACCCAGCCTATACAGTAGGTCCAACGTTTGCTGGGGGGAGTGTGCTTTTTGGCCAAGCCTCTCACTGAAACAAAACACAGTGGGCAGGCATCTTGACTTAATAATTACACAGATTTCAACATAAACTGTTTCCAGCCACACCGACAACCTCTGAAGGGGCTCATTCATCTATAGTGAATTTAACTATTCTGTCAAGTAGTACAAGAAGATACCATTCCCATTCCACTATGGACGACTCTACAACTAAAACTGCCAATGGAGTAAAGGGACAGACTAAAATTGAACAAACGGATGTTATTACTCATAAGAATGGTCCATGCCTTAAATGCATCACGGCCTGGATACCCGCGGACTACAAGACTGAGATAGTTCAACTTTTAAAGCTAGCAGGACCAGTGGTAAGAATTACTTTGGATGCATCATGTACAGTACTCACTAGAGTAATTAGGGTTTAAATGCTAATTAAGATTGTATGTCATTATTAGTAATACATTCATAATCCGACTCAATATTATTATCTATGTCTGTAGCTATATCAAATCAAATCTGTCATACTGTATAAGCACATTGAAAGCAAATAATACTCTCAACTTACTCTGTAACCTATTGGTATCCTCCGCCTCTGTCACTATTGGCAGCAAATTAGGATCATAATAAATAGTAAACAATACAATACAAAACAACTTCAGTACAACTATGTCCTGAATTTGTGGAGAATCATCTACTGTACATACATACATACATACATACATACAAACAGTATGTATCTCAGCTACAGTATGTGTACAGTTAGATAAACCGCACCACCAATTGACAATTTATTTGCGTCTGCCTGTCTGTCTGTCTGACAGGAAAAACATCCTTTTACCTAGTGTTTCTTAATGTCGTTATTATCTCAGACAGTGTCTAGTTTGCATTATGATTGTACACACTAGGCCTGTTTGTGTCTCTTAAACAACATTCACAAGCCCGTACCAACGGCAGAAGCGATGGGTTACATTGTGCCTTAGCCCCACAAACGTACTTGATTTGTCAATGAGTAACTGAAGATGTTTTGCCAAGTTTTAAGACTCAGACTATATCCTTAACTGGACCGAATAGACAAGAGAACATGATCAAAACCAACCCCATGCTCATTTTAGCTAATCATCTATGTTCTGTCATAAACGTCATACTGGGTGGAAGAGGATATTGCGTCTTTCTGTTTTAGCCCTACACCAGCCATGATAACTCTTTCAGTTCACAAAAATAACCATACAGTAGCGTATGATCATTACACACCAAATGATGCTTGGAAGCATTATAGTGCCAGAAGGAACATTGTCATTGTGTATCGTTCTCTGTGGTACACAGAACAGAATTGATTGATGATGCAATATATCTACAGCATTTGGACCATACACGCTTTTTAAGAAAGTATGTGTTCTGTGTATAATAAACCATGCTACTGTACCATGCATCGTGATTTGTGATACTTTATACAGCTTTGATAAGATACTGAAAAATAAAATGGGATGATTAACACGGTTTAGAATTGTCATTGAGTTTCCTTTTGTATTTCAGGTGGTCTCACAGTTGATGATGTTCCTGGTGGGTTTCGTCAGCATGGTATTCTGTGGACACCTAGGCAAGACAGAGCTTGCGGGTGTGGCAATGGCAATCGCTGTAAGGAAACTCAGTATACATTGATTGATTGATTGATTGATTGAAATATTTATTAACAGTTTGCAGAATTACAGTACATTTCAAGCACAACTCAATACAAAGACTGTTAACTGTGAGTGGACGACCCAATAAAGCATATTACACTTGTTTACAAGAGGGTCCACCTTGTTCAATTCGTCAAAACATTTAGAGACGTACAAATAGACACTTCTATATAGTCAAAGAACAGAACAGGAATTCATCATAAAGGAGGTAAAAAGGGAAAATAAACATATACAGTGAGGGGAAAAAGGGGTGTATTCCGATTTTAGCGGGGCAAGTTTCGAATTGCATATCTCAATGACTGTTGGTAGGGCGTTCCACATTTTGGTGGCATAAGAGCGAAAATAATTTAGTCCCTTGTTTGTGCCAAATCTGGGTTGCACATGGTTTGTTGCACTCCCTCTGGTGTTGTGGGTGTGGACTTCGTTAACATTAAGGAAGTATTTAGACAGGTACATAGGTATCTTGGTGGTGTATCTAATCTTGTGGACCAGACCCATTGCAAGATGCTTTACTCTGTCGTCGACCCTAAGCCATTCCAGCCTGTCAGGCTTACAGTCTAATAACATCTGTTCCTATAGAGACCTACATCTGTTCCTGTAGAGACCTCACATTGTAGAATGTTTACAGGGTGGTGGCGCTGTTTACAAGATCAACAGCATATTTCGGATTGTCTGTAGGGAAAAAAGACAAATTGATTCATTGATACGTGTTCTTATTGCCAAAATGCATTTTCAGTACATGATCATACAGTACATATCGTCAATGTGTAGGCCACGTGTTTCGGGGTTGAAACTTGCCATATTTTGACCATGATAAGCTAGTCTTTCCCTTTGATGTCAGCCCTCCAACATGGAGACAGGTCCACATGTAGTCTAACTACATTCTGTAATCTTTCATTGTTGTGCTTTTGAAGAAATATAATTGAAATTATGCATTAATTGTGCCTGGACAGTTATTTTGTCTTCTTTCTTTTTCGTCTACCCAGATGTTTGTTTTAAAATGATTGTTTCAATCTAGGTGATTAACGTCACTGGTATATCCATTGGCTCTGGTTTGGCATCCGCCTGTGATACTCTAATATCTCAGGTAATATAATAATCTTGTATTCATTTTCATACTCACTTTAATATCAAACTCATACCACTTTCAACCTGCTATCCCTATTGTGGGTATGTAAATAAACTAACATATAGAAGAGCTACAAGCTCGCAACGTGTTGCGACATGCAATTATTAGTCATACGACAAAGTATATAGGACTTAAGTGGTTAAAAACCAGGTGTATAACATTAAACACCTTTTTTCAAATGTGTGTCAAATTTGAAGTCGATGGGGCAAACGGTTCTCGAGTTACGTGGATTACAGATGTATACACACACACACACAGACACACACACACACACACACACACACACACACACACACACACACACACATGTACAGAGACGTGGTGCATTTATTGCAGGATGTGTCCGATCAATAAAAATGTCCTCAATCTGATAAAATAAATGTTTTCGCACTCGCTCGAGGTGAGAGTTTTTGAGGAATCGATTTGCTTCAACGTAGCTGATGCAAGCATACCCACAGTAACTCACGTCATTATCTTGCGTTATTTGAAAAGTTCTATCAATGAATTGGCACGTGTCATGACTGACGGTAGCCTACTACATTTCCTCCATGCAGACTTATGGGAGTGGTAACCTGAAGCGTGTAGGAGTGATTCTCCAAAGAGGGGTTCTCATTCTGCTGCTCGCCTGTTTCCCCTGCTGGGCGCTCCTCCTTAACACCCAGCCCATACTGCTGGCAGTCAGACAGAGCCCTGAGGTCGCCCGGTCAGGCCTCCTACACGCACGCACGCACACACTCATGTTCTCACTCATCAGTAAACAAACCAACATACTGTGCACCGTGAGTTCACTCACAGTGCACAGTTCAGGACGCAGTGCCTCAGTGGCACTGATTTTAGCTGCCATGTAGCTTCAGAAACCCAGACGTTTTTATTTAGCTGCCATATAACCCCTAGGGTTGATACGGCAGCACATTTGCAGAGAAACCTTATATCCTCCTCTCTGACCCCAACACCCAGAGCAGATAAAGACTTTGATTTGATAAGATGTCATAAAATAAAGTAAGATTATAATATATAGTCTATAAAAATACGTCTGGGATTCTTTGGTTACATGTCAGCATTACACTTGACAGAGCATTAAAATGAACCACACTGCAAGTTGTTAATACTTTCATACAATGTTTGCCAAATAAACGGCATAGATGTAGTTCAGAAGTTACTGTACATGTCCTTTGTACCATTGTCCTTGCTGTCATTACTTACCTAACTTAACTAACATAACCTTACCTTCATGTCCGTCTGCCATAAAGAATTTCCCAGCTTTATGTGATGATCTTCATGCCAGCTCTGCCAGTGAGTCGTGTTCACTCCCAGTATACCCATGTATGATACCTAAGGGTTTTGTTTATGCCCATTCAACCCTGCTATTTTTGTGGCTGTCTTTCACAGGCTGCCTTCATGTATCAGCTGCAGGGGCGATATCTTCAAAATCAGGTGCGATATATTGTTTAGACTCATGCTACGTTCTTGGTTTACTGAGGCACTACACTGTCTCTCTGCATTTGATGTTTTACCTTCTTATTGTAAGTCGCTCTTGTTTAGACCATCTACTAAAAGCCTAATGTAAATTGAGTAATTGATGTATTGATAGTAAAATGTTAATTAAGGATTTGTTATATTTGTATTCACACAGATGTCTGCTTTCTTAAAAAGAACGCATTTTAATTCAAATCACTCTGTTTAGAATGTGCTATAAAGAGGAGAAAGTGGTATTGGAAACCAATCCGAGCCATGTGGCCCAGAAGTCAGGAGTCTTTCTCCTGTTTCTGTAACGTTAGGCAGCGGGTACACCCCCTGAACATGACCCTAGTATGTCTTACACCCAATCCAACCCTTAATGCTGATTGCCTAGCAGGGAGGCCTTGGGTACCATTGTTATAGTTTTTGCAATGAATCTGCTGGAGATTGAACTCTGGGCCCTGACCTGTCAATCTCAGGGCAGACAGTCTAACCACAAAGGTGGTGAGAAACAGATAAGTGATCTTAAAAGCAGGGTGTTTGTTATTCACAGGGCATCATATGGCCTCAGGTGATAACTGGAGCTGTGGGGAATCTCATTAATGCACTTATCAACTATATCTTCCTCTATCCTCTGGACATGGGTGTTGCGTAAGTTTCTCCTCCTCTATGGCTAATTCACTCATTCATTCAACAAAAAAGTTAACACATTTCGCACGCTTACTCGAATCACTGTTATTTACGTCGTTGCTGTTGCACAATGCAATATAGTGATCAGTGAGTGATTTTGGACACAGCCTATGCATTGTCATGTACGCAACTACGCATACACAGTCACCTGCATCACTATACCACTGGTCGTCTTTTTAATTTCGTATTAATTAGACCACAAACGCCCATTTAATAAAATGTGAGTGTTAATTTAACTCTGCTCTGGGAGTGTACAAATTTTCTAAATATGGTTTCTAAATATCAATCATTCAGCTGGGACCCCCTGGAACCCCCTTAAGGACCTTGAGGAAACAACATAAACAAACAATATGAATGAAATGGGCTTCCAAGTACAGTACATTTTTGTAGAGAGGTAAAACAGTGTTAGAAAGGTCATGTGACAAAATATAAATGAGCCATAAACCCTATGGATTGCAGCTTTTAAATGAACAGAAGGATTTTACTGTGTGTGGTGGGGTCCCTGACTCCCTGTAATGCAACTCACTGCACTAAACCTTTTTGCTCTTCTTCATCCCTGATGAAGTGGATCTGCTGCAGCTAATGCTATCACACAGTATTCCTTGGCTGTGTTCCTGTACGTTTACATTTGCTGGAGGAGGCTACACGAGGCCACATGGGAAGGTGAGTGCCTCCCATTGAAATCATATTTCATTCAATCCGAGTCATTTTAGACCACAATACAGTTCTGAGGCTATTAAACGGTTTTCCTGAGTTCATTCTGCCTTACAGTACATTGCAGCAACGATTATTCCGCTCACGAGTGCCTCTTGCTCTGCATTCAACCTAGTCTAATAATGTCGGAATACGTTGACCATTGGTCACATTCCGGTGTGTAATATGTGACCAAATTGTACAATAGTCAGACAATAGACTAACTGACTGACTGACTGCATGACATCAAGCATGCTAACCATATTGATAATTGATATATAGTACACACACATGCACAAATTGCACATATCCATACTGTAAACAGTTATGCAGTTTAATGGGGAATCATACCGTTTATTTGACTGTTACAGTATCCAGTGTCCTTTACTGTTTAAAATGAGGACTGCACTGTTTCAGTATGTAAAGTTACACAATATAATTAAGTTTACCAGTAAATAAGAGTGTGACCCATGACCGTCTAACCCCTAGGGTGGTCAACTGAATGTCTTCAGGAGTGGGGGCCATTCATCCGGCTAGCCATCCCCAGCATGTTCATGCTGTGCCTGGAGTGGTGGTTGTATGAGATCGGAGGCTTCCTGGCCGGTATCATAAGTGAAACTGAGCTGGCCGCTCAGTCTGTTGTTTATGAGCTGGCAGCTGTTGCTTACATGGTAACTCAAAATATCCAATACAGTCATGTTTAATGTTTATCCATGATGAGAGGAAATATATACGTGTTTTAGATGTACTGTATTTGAATATGTGTGAAAGAGATTGGACTAATTACAGTATGTATGGGGCAACTGTATAAATGCACCATTTAACATTTATGTTGCTACAGTACTTTTTTTTTTTTAACCTCATCCTTTCCCACAGTTCCCACTCGGATTCTCTGTAGCAGCCAGTGTGCGTGTTGGGAATGCTCTTGGTGCTGGTAATATGGAGCAGGCCAAGCTGACTGCCAAGGTCTCCTTCATCTGTACAAGTACGCAGTACGGACCACTACATCAATGAAATGCGCGCATGCACGACTTCAATAAATCTACTAACGCGGTCACAGGCTATCACCTCACCTGTTCCAAGTCGTATCCATGAAAAAGACCATAAACACTTTAAACCTGGATCCCAGGCTCTTTTAGGAACGTCATTATAGGCGAACATTTTCAAAAATCTGCTAAAATAGAAGATCTACATTACAAGCTCAAAACGCGTGCTCATGTGAGCTTGCAGATTGGCCATTTTCACTGCACGACACCATCATACGACATGGTCTAAACAGGTTTTGGTTAATGTCTAATTTATACTAGCCAAAAATCCATTATTTTCTGTGGACATAGTTTGATTGGCTCATTTATTGACAAAAATGCATTTTTTAGTACATATTTTTTCAAAACGATAAATCTAACTAAAGTTCAATAGCTATTTCCATTCATTTGAGTGTTTGTGTTTACCATGTCTTTGTTTTGTTATTTTCAACTGAAAAGAGTCCTGTTGGAAAAATATTATATACACACACACACACAGGCCTGTTAATATAGGCTATAGGCTAATACTAAGAGCTATAAACTGAACTTCTGCAAATATTTTTTATTTATTACATCAAAATTCTATTCCATGCATCGGCCAACATTACTAATGAATGTATTTATTTTCCCCAATTCAGTTATAGTGTCATGTTGTGTTGGGACCGTTCTTGGAGTCACTAAAGACGTTATAGGATATATTTTCACCCCAGAGCAGTGAGTACATTCTTACTGTACTTTGATGTCTCTTTACCCATATTGTCTGTCTGTCTGTTAAAAAAAAGTTATTAATCATTATTATTAACAGTAAATGTGTGCCTGTCATTTTGCTTCAGTCACGTTGTACTCCTTTTCATCTGTACAAACTCATCCTAGATTCCTAGGCCAGTCCAACTATGACACTGAACATATACATTACTGTTATATTCCCATCAAATAAACGTATTTTTTACTGCAATGTTTACAAACATTACCAGTGGTAAAAACTAATATGGTACATCAAATACAGTTTATAACTAATTTATTTGTTGTATAATAGTGCATCTATATCAATAGCTTAGGTCAATCAGATGAAATTTAGCTTCGGCTAACTCTGGCCCATTTACATTGATGTGAAAACTGACATTAATGAGCTTTGTCCCTGTCAAATAAATAAATAAATCAGCCGTAGGAAAATAAAAATATTTGCGCAAAGATATTTGAGCTATATTTTTTCCATTTTCTAAAACATATGTGTATATATTTTAAGATGTTAATGTCTTTGCTTTTCTTTCAGAGATGTCGTTACGAGGGTTGCTGATGTCATGATAATGTATGGTTTTATCCATCTGTCTGATGCCACTTCGGTGAGGGATATACCAATTTTAAAATGCCTTCTTTTAGTTCTAGCCCACTTTGCAAGGTCATGTGCAGGGTTCAATCAGCTGGGTGTGTTTGGGGGGTGTCCATGTGTCTGCCTTTGATAACCCCACCTGTGCGGAGTGTGTGTGTGTGTGTGTGTGTGTGTGTGTGTGTGTGTGTGTGTGTGTGTGTGTGTGTGTGTGTGTGTGTGTGTGTGTGTGTGTGTGTGTGTGTGTGTGTGAGAGAGAGAGATTGGTATTTGGATTCATGTGTATTAAATCTTCACAGGCTGTGGCTGGAGGGGTTGTTAGAGGAGCAGGGAAACAGATTGTCGGTGCATTGTGTAACCTCATCGGTTTCTACTTCATCGGCTTCCCCATTGGAGCGGCCCTAATGTTCCCTGTCAAAATGGGCATTGTAGGTGAGAGGAGATGAACGGTGTATAATGGCCAAGGGCCAAACAAGTCACTGGTCCTCAAGGGTGGGGTCTGGGAACCCCCAGATGGGTCCTTGGGGGGATCCCCAGAAAAATGAGGAACCGTTTAAACACTTTTCTGGCTATCCGAAAATGGCTAATCTTCAAGCTTGAGCTGTTATATTCTGAAAAGGTATTCAGAATAGTACTCATAGTAATCCTATTGGGGATCCCTGACATGCATACAGTATGTTTGAGAACCACTGCAATAAGTAATGGCTCATTTATATTTCATGCTTGGCACTTGTCGAAAAGGTTGTGCTTTTAAACTAGCCATAACTCTGGTTCTCAACTGATTTCCTGTGGACCCTGTTAGTTACTACTACAATAGTAATGGCCTGGGAATAGAAAAGTATAATCTGGTTTAGATAGATGGATTGCACTTTATTGATTCCGCAGGGGGGAATTCAGTCTTTACAGCAGCCAAGATACACAAAGGTGAACAGGTCACTGTACGGTCAATATATCTGATCAGTACTAACTAATTTACATGTCAGTTATTATGCACAGAAACAGACAGTGAGTCAGTACAGCCGTGCTTGGAAAGAGTGCACATACTGAGAGTCATTGTACTAGAGTAAATTTTTCTGTACTTATCTGTTGCAGGGCTGTGGTTGGGACTTTTCACCTCTGTCACATTGCTGTCCATATTTTTTATAGTTTACCTATGTAAACTGGACTGGAAAAAGGCCACTACAGAGGTAAGTGTCTGGCCTACACCTATAGTATCCCCTGTCTGTTGGATGAATGCCAGATTTTATTTTCATTACGTTACATTTTTGAGGGGCGCTAGCCCCTCCTATATTCAGCTATTAGTGTAGATTTTCGTCTTACACAAACATTAAATTCATTGACAATGAATGGAGAATTCACGTCATATGTGGATGAGGAAATCGATATGTTACAACATGATGATGTACGATGATAAGAGCGCCGCTCACTTCACACATTTTTATTTAATCATTACAATGCTGTTATGATTATACACTGAATATTAAAACGGTCAACTTACTTGGATGAGATGCTTTTGGACTGACATTTTGACGTACTTTACATATTGTACCGTAATTAGGCATTGGAGAGAGCAGGAGTCCCAATCACAGAGGGGAAAGAGATGTTTGGAATCGGAAATAAAAGTAAGTCAACTCCAATGTCCTATTCCGAATCCTGACACATCTCTGTACAAACTTTTTCTGGAATTGTTTTGAAACCTTCTTCATAGTTCACAGCAAAATAAGCCTCAATGTACTGTACCATTTCTGATAGCTGAACCAGCATCTCCCTTAAGGAGCATCACATGTTTGAGTTATCAAACCACGCTCGGATCAACAGAAGTCGACCCCAAATAATGGCCTCTGGACACTGGGAAGCTTCACTCTCATGAAACCTTATTGTTCCCCATCTCTGTCTGCATCTCCCCCAATCAGGGCATTCTATCATACCCCTGGAGATGCTGGCTCAGAGATCTGGTTCTCTGACCTCTCAGAAGGCGGACGTGGTCTCAGGAGCGCTTGATTCGGGCGAGGGCGTGGCAGCTGCCACTAGAGTGGGGGTGGCTCTGTCATGCAGACAGCTGGTGGTACGGCGTGGCCTGACTCTCATGGTCATGCTCCTCGTCCTCGCTGCTGGCGTCTTTGTGGATGAGCTGCTCACTCGGTGGCTTCAGTGAGGGACCTCACACAGCGACACGTTACTGATGGTCCAACAGACAGTTGTTCCCAGGACGTCCTGAATAGCGGAAATATTCATTTCGTAGCCGTGTTTATCAATATGCAAACAAACTGCCTAAAATGTGTTTTGGAATTGAGAATTATACTTCCTTCTGCAATTTTAACTGTTAGGCCTACTGAACTTCAGTAAGCTGGAGTCATTGAGCAATGCTGTGACCAGAGTGGGAATTTAACACGTACTAGTCAACAGCTGACAGCTGTGGCTGGTCGGGGTACTCTGCCAGCCATCTTGGCAGGTATAGTCAGCATACAGACATCAACTATTCTATTTACTAAATCCTATTTTGGCCAGTAGATTGATGCAATTGACTGGGGATTTGGGGAATCTGTTTGTCACTGTGGCTGCTGGACTAATGGGACTTCCTTGCTCTGAGTGTGACTCAGGGGACAATGTTATGAATATTAAGTGTTATGAAGTGCTTTACACAAATAAATGGCAAAACTATATAAACATATCAGAGAATATCAGAGGCGGTAAGGGATGTATTTTGCGTTTACAGTAAGACCTGGAGTCGTGATCAATGCCATTTGGCTATTCTGAGTGGCCAAAGAGCATTGACCACGCCTCCAGGTATTAAGTGTCTAACTCATATCATCATGTAAGCTGACCGTGGTCCCCTGGTTGGGTCTATTGGGCATACTACGTAGGTCAGCCCTTTTTCCCCCTTAACACCAAATCTCTGAAAATGGCCAAGCTCAACTTGTAGATCCGCTTTTTGTTTGAGTGTTTGCCTCAGAATAGGAATGCTAGCGTTCATGTGGTTAAGCTGCTGTCATGGTGATAGTGTGTAATTGCACCTGTACTGTAAGATTATCAATTATCATTCAAGCAAACCTGTCTGTTCTTTGTTTTATTATGCTTTATTTGGACACGAATTTGATGATAATGAAAGTGGCTGGCTGGCCTTAAAACATACAATATACACTTGCCAGGCTAATGCCAACCTACACAGCAAAATCCCTCTTTTGATTTAATTCTGAGAGTAATGGTCCATATTTACATGCAAAATGTTATTGCTGTGTACACTGTACGGTTATTACCCGTGAAAAAGTGTCCTCTTAATTCTGCATGTTGGTTGAATGAAGAAATTTCAAGCTGAGCACATAAATTATCTCTTCTGCTCTTCTGGAACAGATAACTGGCCTGCCAGCTCATACTTCATAATCACAGCCTAACAGTACACTCAGCTAATGAGTTCTTTGTGTTAACAGCATAAAATTAGACCTTCTATTAATGCCTGAGGTCCATAATTTGGAAATTAGGTAATACCAAGCACAGCTTCCATTAAAACTGAATGTTGCTGATACAATAGATAAAACCTTGCCTGGTCTGTCTGAGACCCTTTGTTTGGTGGTACAGACAAACACAGACATCTGGTTGGTCTGATATCATCCGTGATTGCCATAAACATGATTCACAGTTTAACCATATGAACCTTAAACCCCCCCAGGCCCCCCACCCACACGCACATGCGCGCGTGCACACACACACACACACACACACACACACACACACACACAGGAACCTGAACCTCCCTGTGTTCAGTGTGGGATTTGTAATTCTGTCCGAGCTGGTCCGCTTTGCAATTCACATATTAGCTGCAGTGTTGGTTGACACATGGTAAGGTAAAACATGGACTTGTTACTTGCGCAAGCAGAGCGTGCAAGTAATGCTGTTTGTCTGGTGCTCCGATGCGTATATCCGTGGCTGTGTATGACGTAATGATAATTTGTGCCAAGTCCAAAATAGGCCAGCTTTGTTTATTTTGAAACATAAGAAACCATGTAAACCATAAACCGTGTTCCTGCTTGACCCCCACCCTCCACTGTACCACCCCAACCACAGCAAGACAGTTTCATCAACTGTAAAAATACATTACAAAAGATACAAAAGATACATTGTGTTTTAACTTTCTGTTGTATGTGCTCACTCAGTAATGCAGTACACACCTGCAGACTCAATTCATCTATTTTCAGTCTCTCGAAGCTGCCATGGTGAATTGAGAACTGAATGCTGTATCCTTTGACACTGTACTGTATACTGGCTTTTTCCCACATGCAGTTCGTACTAGTAATAGAAAAAACTTTTCAGTTGTTTTCACTGTAGAAATAAAATTAGAAAATTGTCACTAGATGTTTGCTGGGTCACAGGCCAATCAATTGCCACAAGCTTGCTCAGTTCGACTTCTCACTTGAGTGAGAAATTTCAGAGTTAAATTAACCGTTTGTTTTGTTAAATGAAAGTTTTACAGTGTATGAAATGTGGCTAAAAGGCTCCGCTTGTGATCGTAGAACCATAAGACATATACATTCAATACTGCTTAGGGGTGTGTGGTCAGTTCCAGGTAAGCTGTTGGTGTGGAGTTATTTGCCCAGTCTGTGGTAAAGTTGCTCCTGCTCTGAGCAGAGACCTCTGGTGGGGGGAAGACAAAGTGCACAGTAATGCCTACAGCCAGGATGAGAACTGTGGTCAAGAGGGCGAGTCCTCGTCGGATGATCAGCTGAGTGCGAGAGAGCTTGGCGTTGGGATTGATGCCTGGTGTGTTTTTACCACCCTCTGTTTCTCCCTGTGTCTCCATGAGGCCCTTGCTGCTGCCATCCATCTCAGGCCTTGGTTTCAGATCCCGATCCTGGGTGCTGACAGCGCTGTAGCCAGCAGGACATCCATCACCCTCCAGCTGGGCCTTTAAGAGAAGGAAAAAGGTAGAGAATACAATACCACAACAAACAAAACCTTGTGTGATGTGTCCTAAAAAAGAATGATCGAAACGGAATGATATCTTGGGGTGCCAGAATTTACTTCCTGGTGATCGCGGCCATACTCTGCACACACACTCCCTGAATGCCAGAGCTGAACCTCTGCCCCAAAGTTTTCACATTGGCCTGTTATAGCGCCACCAGGAGGCCGCTTTGTGCAAAACAAATGTTTTGACAGTACACCTACAGATCTTTAACCTGACTTTGCCAGATGGGGGCGGTATTGGGTAACCATGTTCCCCAACACAGCAACCATCTGGGATCTCTCAGGGAGTTGAGCTAACGCCGAACAGCTCCTGTTCGAACCAATCAGCGTGAGCTAAGGGCGGGATATGTGCGAAACCGGATGTGAAGCTATATAGACACGTCAATATGATTGGTTGTGTTTGCACGCACACACGGTGATAGACAGACGGTCCCATCCAATCATCTACCAAGTATCTTGAAAAAAATGAACAGCCCCGTCATCGAATTGCCTCCCGAGATCCCAGATCCCAATAAGCTGTGAAACAAACTTGTGTAGCAAGCTTCTTGGATCTGGCAGCGTCAGGTTAACAGATTTTGTCCAAACATCACGCAAATTGTTACACAGTCTCTAGAGCCATTCAACGAAACATGTCTTTCCGATTTACTTGGTCTGCTCCTCTTCTTTTCCTCTTGTCTATGTCTGTACCTTTTGACTTTGACCCCTTTATTGATAATAAACATTATGTAAAAATACATACATTAATTGTCACACCATTATAAGAAGGATAATGGTGTGACCAAACCTCTTCCTCAAATCTCAAGCCGAAAATAGCTTGTAGATCAGCAGTTTTCTGCTAATTCCCCCCACCTACCACAACCACCAGAATACGGATGCCTGGGTTCAATTGGTTAAATGACACAGATCAGTATTGTATTGTTAAATAATAACACTTACTGTATTAGGACAGTCAGACACATCAGGGATTGTTGTCACCAGCTGAATAACAGGACAGTTTGACGTGACAATCTTTGTCTTGCCAGCTCGCACTTGTGCCTGCAAAAGCACATGAGAGCCAGTCCCAGAAGGAAACACACTAATAAAATAATGTATATGAAAATGGGGTCCCATCAAATGGCAAACTTCTAGCACATTATTAAAAATGTAAAAACAATAAAACGCCAAAGATGCTGACCGGTTTCGACAACACAATGGCCTTTTGGTTAGTGTGAGTGTCCGCCCTGAGAATGGTCGTGTCATAGCAAAGACTATAACAATGGCACCCAATGCCTCCCTGCTTGGCACTCAGTTACGAATCTTTGCTTGTGAGAGACTGTATGATTTTCAGATTATTGGTAGATAGTAAGCTTGAGTTTTTTTTTTGGTGTCATCTGGTTTTCAAAAAGAGAAATCTTGAAAATGAAAATGCTAAGGCAGGTTTGATATCTGATCATATTGAGGGGTTTTATAGGATTTAGGGGACATCCTACCTCCGCTGTGACTTTCTTCCAGTTCAGTTTAAAGATGATGAGAAGGCAGAAAGTGGTCTGAAATATGACACAAATAAAGAGACCCACCCAAAAGCCTGACACAGGGAGAGCAGAGCATGCGCGCGCGCGCGCGCGCACACACACACACACACACACACACACACACACACACACACACACACACACACACACACACACACACACACAGGAATAAAATATCAAAATGAGTAGCCTATTCACAACCACAGCATTGTGTGTGTGTGTGTGTGTGTGTGTGTGTGTGTGTGTGTGTGTGTGTGTGTGTGTGTGTGTGTGTGTGTGTGTGTGTGTGTGTGTGTGTGTGTGTGTGTGTGTGCGCGCGTGTGTGTGTGTGTGTGTGTGTGTGTGTTTGTATTTCTGTGCAAGTGTAAATGGAAATACTGGTAATTCTTTTTGACAATCTTTATACATGCCATGTGTACATTTATAATAATCTACTACACAGTAAGCAAAGTATTACCTAATATTCTGAGGTTGGCAGCAAACATCAGTGCTATTCCTATTGGCAACGCTACAACGTAGTAGGCCAAGTTGGACAATGCAGCAATTCTCTGCATTCCAGCACCCACCATGATCCCAGAGCAAACACACTGAAGATACACAGAAATAAATAAGAGAAGCACAAACCTAACAAAGTGATCGAGAAAACTCCTTCCTTTCATGGCTTGATAGGATATTTTACTTAATATTACTTCATTACTTCTTTTCTTGCCAAATGTTCCCCTTTTTCTCCCAGTTTTAGACATACAAACTTGTGTTGTCTTGTCACTATACTGACCCCTACTGGTTAGTCTTTGGACAGGTTGATCCTAGGGATGAAATGTTACATACACATGGAACGAATCGCCAGTGTCTCACGACTCTCACCAGTCCAGGAGGCTATAGTGTGCTGACTTGGAGGAACATATTTAGCGAAAATATCACAAAACCATTTTTCTGAAGTCCTCAAAACTTACCACTAGTGCATCAAAGAACTGTAAGAAAGTGTAAAGTGTGAGGTTTTCTGAAACGATCGCCACAATGTTTCTGCAGATGTAGAAAGGAGACATTGTAATTATTTTCATGTATTATATGTATTGTGGTCATTAATATTATTATTATTCTGTGTCCCTCTTGAGTATTTTCAGTGCACTGTGGTGATTGGAGGGTGGAGTGGAGATTGGAGGAGTGGCTTGTGTCTGGAGACACACCTGGGTGTCATTTCCTAATCAGCCAGAGCAGTATAAAACCCTGAGATTATTAGGGCATTCACAAATTTCACACTGAGTCGAACTTGTTTACGAATACATTCAGTCAGTTCTGTGCTTGCCTCCAGTGTCTTTGATTAGTTTGCTATAGATTCTACTTTAGCATTATTATTATTTTGTTTTACTTTGTTTGACTATGCCAAGCAAAGCCCAAGAGCCAGAAGCAGAATAAGATCAGCGCGTTGGGTACACCTTGGGTAGGGGTGTGCTGCCATTTTATTTAATCCTTTTTGAATATGTTTAGTTAGGGAGTGTAGACTGTTTTTGTTTTGCCTGCTGTAGTTTAGTTTGATTCCTTTTCAGGTAGGGTGGAATTTTCTTTGTTTTGGCCGTGGCCACCCTGAAGTCATAGGCTTTCCCCATTTACATTTATTGACGAAATTCAGTTTCTGTAACCTCAACTTGTCGGTAATAATAAATGTACACTTTCTTTTGTTACTTATACTCCATATAAGGTAACAAGTATATGAACATAAAAAAGAACATTTTTCTGTGTATTTTATGAACAGAGTATAAATAAAGCATTACTCACTCATCTGAGGTAAATATGTAGCCAATCACAGACTTGGAGGCAGCAATAACAACACCTTGAAACACAGCAAGGATGCCTAGGAGAAAAAACAACAGTGTGTGTGTGTGTGTGTGTGTGTGTGTGTGTGTGTGTGGGAATTCAGAAACGGGTCTCATGGTCGCAGCAAACTTATTTCCTGTAGGCGGAGACGACATATCTGCGGTGTAAACTCGCAGGTAGAGTGACTGATGTTAGTCTGCTCAAACGTTACTCTTTTACCTACTTTTTGCTAACACTAACTTTACAAAGATGCCCAGAACATCGGGATGAACTGTTGAACACAAGGCTGCTGTACTTTATACGCAGCATTGTGTTCATACAACAGAAATATTGGGTATTGGGTAAGACTGGTGTTATGTATCTTTCAGGACCTTTCACTGCTTCGTCTCAACCTTTACTCTATGGCTCTGGTCTCAGCCACCGGGGTGTATTTTTTGACATTCCGTTTCTCTTCAAAGATGAATGGTGCCACTACTGTTGGAGCAGCCATAAACTACAGAGGTTCATCCCGATGTTCTGGGCATCTTTTTAAAGTTAGTGTTGGTAAAAGAGTAACGTTTGAGAAGACTAACATCAGTCTACCATTCAATCTAGTAGCAGACCTGCAAGTTTACACCGCAGATAGGCCGCCTACAGGAAATACGTTTGCTGTGACTATGAGACCCATTTCTGAATTTGTCTATGCGTGCCTCTGTTCCTAGCTCATACCTGACAAAGCCAGAGTCACTCTGCAGGTAACGATGGCCCTTGGAGTGTCACCAGCCCCGAGAGCATTTCCAACACGGACGCAGGCAGCTGCATGGAGACCTAGTGGGAACTGATACCGGAGGTCAGTTACTTTTAAAGGTGTTCTGTTCTCCAATACCTTTGTATGTTTTTCTTTGTACAAGCTCACTCACAACTCCTTATCAAATGGCCGATTTATGGGCCTAGATTTGGGGCAATGTTGCTGATTACGCCCTCAAGGATCTCTGGGGGTTCCCGGACCCCACTTTGAGAACCACTGTGATAGATTGATAGGTGGTGGTTAGAATGAATGGACAAATCATACCACATATGTAATGGCTCCCAGTTCCATCAATACATGCTGGGCCGCAAGATCCACCTCTCCCAATACCCCTGTATTAGAGAGAATGTTCAGGGTTCAACAGTAATCACACTTAAGTATTAATGCATATATTTTATATTTTTGCTGAGAAACTGTCACCTGTACAAAATACTCAAAGCAACTTGCAAGGCATTAATTTGGCCATTTAGATTTTTTAACATCACTAGTGAGAGTGGGCCCTGACACACCAAGCTTGCTTGTTTTGATTTGATTGATTGGAGAATTACAGTACATTTCAAGCACAACTCGATACATTGGGACAAATGGTTTCGTTTTGGGTCTGATGGCATCTCTCATTTAAAGAAAAACAGCACAGACTACAGCTGACGTTCAGACTACAGCTGACTCGTAGCTCTGCACCTGTGTGATAGGAAAGAACTCCATAATGTGTTGCGTAATATGTGAATGAACATTATAGTAACAAATTAATTTAAAACCAATGCAATCCAGCCGGGTGATGGGGTTTCATCATTACTGACTAACTTTTTGAATTTTGAATAGCAGCAATCAAAATGCAAACTGTAATGCCAAGAAAATGGAACACTGGATTATGTTCCACAATGGATATGTAGTTTGTTACCATTTTTGGAGCAGAGAAGAGGTAGGAGGCTAAGTTGTCACACAGTTAACTTGCTTTACTTTCACCCTCATGCTTAAAGATCAGGAAGCATGCAAAGAGTATACATTCTACTGTTATGAGTCATCAAAACTAAAATCGCTACAGTGATGCCCAAGATTAGCTGTTTACAGGCAGGCAGACCGACTCACCAGAGCAGAAACGCCATATAGAATCCATTAACACTTGACACAATTTCTTATAATTGCCTTACAACAATATAATAATAAAAATATATATATATTTAAAGTCAGGACTAGGATACACAAACTCAGAAATACTGACCCGCAAGGAAACCGCCCAGCTCCCAGATCCACCATTCAAAGCATATCATGAGAGTGCTGGGAATGGCTAATTGCATATAGGAGCCCCAGTCCTGAAGGCATTCACTGGACCAGCCTAGATGGAGAGCCAAAGAATCACACACAATAGAAGACAGAGATTATTGTGATTTTTTAAATAGCTCCTCTCTGTGTGTATTTGTGTGTGTGGCATGCATGACATTGACTATGCATGCTTTGTTATATCTCACCTGCCCATGTCTGTTTATGAAGCTTCTTCCAACGGATGTAACCATAGAGAAGCAGACACATGGCGATACCACTGAGGCTATGAGCTATTGCAGATCCTCTGTAAGTACAAACACACACACACACACACACACACACACACACACACACACACTCTTCACTTGCTGTAGAAGAGCCAATTAATTTGAAAATGATGAATAATCTACCTATAAATGCTCTGTACGTGTGTACATATGTCTGTAATCCACGCAACTTGAGAACCGTTTGCCGACTTCAAATTTGACACACACGCTCCACACCACCACAGGGAGTGCAGTGCCCGGTGTCGAGTCCATCAGATACACCGCTGTCCAGAACCAGCACAAAAGCCTCTGCCCAGGCTCTGGACTTGATCACCCCTATATCTCCATATATGGAGCTGGCATATATGGAGCTGGCCCATGATTCTGACATCAGCATAGCCTCCATATTTGGGCATTAGGCTTATGTAGAGAGGAAAAAGTCTGAGGAGGACAGGAAGAGCAAATCATGGGCACACCTACATCACTCCCATCTTCAGGACGAAAATCAGAACGTAGTTGCAAGCCAAGTTGACGATGTTGGCTGCTGCTGCTGTGTACATCTGGGGCAAAATGATCCCCTGTCCGATAAAACAAAATAGAATTTACAGTCGGGCACAGGGGAGGTTATAGTCAGACCAAAGTCAATATTACTTAAAGAGGTTGTTTGTATTTCTCAACACAGCCCGTAGTAATGAACCCTTACTTGATTCTTAAGGTAGACAACCTGTAGTTCATACAGGGACATAGCCTGTAGGGGGTATGGAATTGTAAGACAGCAGAACTCTCAAACACAAACACACTCATAGTCATTAACATGTAGATTTGAACCTTCATCTTCATCTGAGATCATTTGAAATTTCTGTCAAATATATTTTCCAGGAATATGTTCTCCCAAAGCATTTAAAAACAATCAACCAAATCAAATAGGGCTATGAAAAGGCCTGTCCGACTAGGTGAGTTTTTAAGAGTCCTTTAAAAATCTCCACAGCTGAGGCCACATTTCTTATATCTAATACGGTTCTGTACATAACACTGACTTGTAGGTATTATCATTCAAATTAAATGAAGCTAGTGTATACTTTGCAATAACAAAATGACCTGTAGTCTACAGAACAGCAGAGAAGTTTAGTAAAATACACTCACTGGAACAGCAGGGAGAAATGCCATCACATACAGCTGGGCAATTCTAGAAAAGTACAAACCTTTTATCA
Organism: Protomyctophum bolini; assembly: GCF_963924005.1. Taxonomy (NCBI): domain Eukaryota; kingdom Metazoa; phylum Chordata; class Actinopteri; order Myctophiformes; family Myctophidae; genus Protomyctophum; species Protomyctophum bolini. Next base: position 30,572,276 of record NC_137874.1, on the reverse strand, counting down.
CTTCAGTACAAATAATGTGTATTTATTTCCGTAAATGTGTCTTTATCCATTTTTATTCCGAAGGAACCATTATTATTACTTGCATGCAGTATGCACGTACAGTACTGTAATGCATGCACGTGACCCAAGAATGAGATAAGTTGTCCAATTAATAGATCATGGAAATGACAATATGTGTGGATGCATTTATAGCAGAGTAAACTGCTGCCTGAAGACCAGAAGCGCAATCTCTCCGTTGACCAAGGGTCAATTTGGCAAAGTATTTATTGTCTCATCTGTGTGTGGACTTACCTGGCTACCTCCTCCTCCTGCTGCAGGAGGAGCAGCAGGCGGTGTGAGTTGATGAGCAGACCCCAGCAGGGCAGACAGAACAGCAGTAGTATCAACATGCTCTTCTGGAGGATCACTCCCACACGGTTCATGTTCTTACTGCCATAGGTCTAGTAGAAGAGCAAGCATACTGTAAGGTCTGGGCATCTTTATATCAGTTCAATACTAAACCCTGTCCATGGGTGGCACTATGATGCCATTATTAACTATTATTGTATTATTATAATAGCATACAGTACTGTGCTCACCTGAGAAATGAATGTGTCACAAGCAGCAGCGAGGCCAAAGCTGGCTACTGTGGCCATGTTGATAGTCTGACAAAATGGAAAACCAAATGGAAAATTAGAATAGATGGAAAATACAACCCATGTTTGGGAAGGGCCTGTTCATTGTTATGACAGCCCATTATTCCTGAAACGCCCGTTTTATACCCAAAGCATGAATCCGTTTTTTTTTGGCATATTCTTACCGTTCTTATCTTCTTTCTGAACCATAGGGTTAAACACAGCGGAGAACACTTGCGTCACCAGGTTTGCAGCGACGCAACGTTATTGGTTAGCAAAATACAAGGTTCAGTCCCACTGTCTCCTAGATCAGATTTCCTGGCTCGTTCGCCAGGCTTTTTTTTCTTTTCTTTTCAAAACAAAACGCTTGCGGTCCCTCATGGCCTCGACTAGGCCATCACTGTTACATAACCATTGTTATATTGTCTGTTGACAGCATGGGACAGACTCAACAGATCTCACTCTCCCTGCTGGGTTTTACGCTCAAGTACTGTACTTGTACAATTTTGAGGTACTTTTACATTACTGGTGTATTTCCAAATTTCAATATCATTACGAGGCAAATATTGTACTTTTTACTCCACTACAATTATTAGAAAACTTTAGTTACTAGTTACTTTGTAGATTTTAATAATTAATTATTACAAAACATACATTAACTACTTCAGCGTTGGCCATTTGAAAATAGCCCATCTATAAGCTCACACAACGTGTCGTGATGCAATGCGTTGTGAGCTTGTAGATCTGCTATTTTCAATGGGTTTTTATACATTGTAGATATTATGATAACTTGTGAAACGGGACATTCGGAATAATAGATAATAGAGTACTTTTACTTTTGGTACTTTAAGTATTATTTTGATGCCAATATTTTTTTTTACTCAAGTAATACAGGGTTTTTACTTGTTACAGAGTATTTCCTCATTGCAGTATTGATACTTTTGCTTAAGTAAAACAAATTAGTACTTTTTCCACGACTGCTGGTCAGACAGACTGGACAGTGGACACTACTTTCACCTCCCCTCTACTGCAACTCTTGGCTTCCTAAACTGCTCCACTCCAAGGACCCCAGATAGACATACAGTAGCCTCTGGCTGTGGTCTCCATATTGAAAAATAATAACTATATATTATAACTTGCCCAAAATAAGGATTGAAAAATGGCTATGACTTGCCCAAAATAGGGATTGAAATGGGTCATGTTGAAATGGGTTAAACTGGTACAATAACCTTATGAGTTGAATTTGAAAGAGAGAAAGAAAGTGGAATTTGAAAGTAGCTCTTAAGGTACAGTATGAGCAGATCAACCAGCATATTACATTTCTGTTCTGGCAGGCAGAACCACCATAATGTAGGAAAATTAACTAAATGTATTCCTGTTCTGGTTTTGCGACGACAGGATGAGTCATCTTACTCTCTCCATCTGCATATTCTAAAAGTGGCTTCACTTCATTTACTACATGATTATGTTGAAATTTCATTTCATGTTAGTACCATTGTAAGCTTTCACATCCAGGCATTGTTCTTTCAACCTAGGCATTGTTCTCTGAGCACTCTCTCCATCAGTTTAGCAAAATCTTGCTTTATTGCAAAGCCTGATTTGCTTCGTTGTACAACGATGTCACAGACCAAAAATATTATATTATTTTGATACATTGTGACTGTGAGCCTCACAGTCACAATGTATCACGGTTGCAACCATTTGTGAGCTCATAGATAGCTATTTTCTGTACACTCTGCATAGAGAAAACAAAGTTTTTACATGGAATAATGCATTTGTACTTCAGTGCTCTTCCTATCATTTTGAGACAGAGACTGTCTTCTTTGATTTCCTTATTCTTTAGGCTAAATCCCATCTCAGCCTCACATGCTTCTCCCAATGTACCCCTTATCCCTCCTCTGCATATGTCCAAACCATCTCATCCTCACCTCTTTTATTTCACAGAGACTGACTATAGCAGTATTTCCTGGGCCATGCACTTATCTATGCTATAATTCACAGAATCTGACTGTGCCTCATGTGAGTCATGTCACATGCAATTTGTCCCGGATGTAACTTGGAAATAGTCCAACTAAATGTTCTGGAACTCTGAGTGTGTGTCTCAACTGACCCCGAGCTGTGCGGAGCCGAATGTCAAATTTGTACGGATTAGTGGTTTCTGAGAACATAAAAAACACTAACATCTGTATCTGTCGGCCCTCGGATCAGGCAGACAGTGTGTGTTCGCGAGACTGTGTGCATCAGCTTCCCTGATTGGCTAACCTGACGGATTGGCTGAGTGTCACCTTTGTGCCACTAAGCCAGTATAAATCCCTTATTGGCTAACTGTTTGGCCGAGTTTTGCACCACGTTTGCACCGCATAGTCAATATAAATGTAACGACTATTGAAGAACCGGTATTAATTTTATTTGGGTTAAGTGTTATTTTTTTCATATCAAAGACTAACCTGGGTCTATTTTGCTAATGAGTGCTGTGCAGTGTGCACTGAATGCAGTGACAACGCTATTCTTGAAGTGGACTGTAGCAACACTGAGGTTATCATTGTCGACGAGAACCTCCCAGACCAGTCTAGACTTTTCCCCCCTCAACATCACTGGCTTTACGTTTTGCACATCACTTTAAAAGTAAGGCACTGTGCAATGTAGTTAAGCAGTGTTATGTAGTTAAGTAGTTATGTTAAGACTCTTGCCTGCAGAACCGTGACTTTATCCTAGTTGGCTTTGGACTGAAACCTGTAAGAGCAGCTCTTCCTTTATCTGCACTGCACTGTCCGCCCAACACATCATTAGGAACTCTACAGTGAGTCATTAAAATAAAAATAAATCAATTTTCACGAGATTATTTTCACCCTCACGGCTTTCATTATTGTTACAATTACATACACAAAGTGATTTATTAACCAAATTAATCCATCAAACATGGTCAGCAGCCCATAGCCGCCCTAATCTCACACTTTGTTTAGTCTAATCATCTATGACGGCTGCACGGGTCCATTTGGCTACAATTGGTTTAATTTGTAAACTCACATAGTTAAATGAACACTGAGGATTTTAATGTGTGTACGTCAGTCAAACCTTTGAATATGTTCTTCCTTGCATCTGAAAACTGTAGCATCAATTCAGAATACACTCACTCCCTGACCCCCACCACAGGAGAAACGCACAAATATCCTGATCCCTGTCCCCCTCTGCCCCACTCTGTCCCCATCTGTCCCTTCCCTTTCCATATGATTTTACATGATGTACATTTACAGTAGTGAATGTGAATATTTTTTATTATTAATAGTAGTATAAATAGTGGTAGTAGTAATAGCAGTATTAAGTCATACCGATGAGGCCAGTGCATATCCAGCCAGTTCTGCATTGCCTATATGACCACAGAATATGGTATTCACAAATGGCACTAGATAGTTGAGAATCCGAGATATCAGCTGTAGGGAGACAGAAAGAGGGAGAAACAAACAAGACAGGGAAGTTTAAATGATATGATGACCATGCACATCAGGAATAAAATATTGATCAGATAAAAGTACTGTTTTGTAGGGCACATATACATGTTAAATCGTACAGTGCACAGGCTGTCGTACAAACAGGGCAGCGTGGATGCAGCTGCAGACTAGGGGAGCATTAACAGCACCCCCCGCTGTGCTCCCAACTTTCCCCTACTCACCAGCGGGCCTGTAAGCCGCAGGACATGGTACAGTTCCTCCCTGTAGGCCAAAGGTAGCAGTCGCTGCAACCACGCACACCGGAACAGTTTGGAGCTGACGGCCGGCGTCTCGTCTCCCTCAACCCCGGCAACAGCACGGGCCCCCATGGAATCAGGAGCCCAGCCCAGCCCAACCAGCGGCGGGCTGGCAGCCGGATCTGGACCGGCCGGTTTCTCCATTCAGATGAAATGAGAAAGCGAGACAGAGACTAGGGAGAGAGAGAAAAGGGGAGACAGAAGAAGGGAGAGAGGGAACAGGGGAAGAGAAGGAGGCAGGGCAGTTCAGTCTATGAAAGCACAGGGTTAGAGCCAAAAATAAACACCTGTTTGAGGTAACTGATCAGAGACCACCTCCCAACGGAGAGAGAGGGAATAAGGGAGGGAGAAAGAAGATAAAAAAGGGGAATCATGCATTCAGTAATGTAGGAAAGTGAAGATTATTTTTTTCCTTTTCATTATTTTAATTTAAGGCGGTTGTGTGTAAGACATGTGTGTCCATGAGAACAGTTCGGTGGAAAGTTCATTTCCCATGTGTTTCTGTAAGTGTGTGTTCCTGGCATATCTCCCCAAGGTCATGTCACGTTGCCTCAAAGTCCTGCGTTATCATGGCGGGTTCAGTGGAAACGAACACGGCCCATAGTCTGAAGACACAACAACAGGTGTCAGGGAGGGGGGGGAAGAGGATCTTTTTCTTCGCTGTCTCTTCTTGTGGAGATTGTCAATTGGGGGGGAATCCAGATTCATGTTTAGAGCGAGGGATAGAAATATGGCTATTTCTCTTCTATGTCCGTTATGGCTCTCTGTCCGTCATGGCTCTCAGGGCGCTGACCTGTTCCAAGATCGTATCCATCTTCTGATGCATCGAGGGCTGGCCTGTTCCAAGATCGTGTCCATCTTCTGATGCATCTCCCCAAGTGCCCTGCCCAGCTCGGCCATGGCAGGCAGTATAGGGGCTCCGTTCAGCGTTGCCATTTTCCAATTCTTCGGTACACAAGACCAATGCACAGCCCAATCAGCAGAAATCCTGTAACCATAATCCAAATAGATATGCCTCTTCTACGCTGATAGTCGGGGGAAGATCCATCAGGGTATTGAGCGGGCTCTCCAGAACCCAATTTATATGAAAAAAATGTTGTCCATCACGTACAGAGACCAGCACACTAATTCCATGATTAGTTCCATGTTTTGATAGTTTCAGGGGTTTCGAAGAGACAGTGTAGAATAGACGCTCTGAGCAGGGAGTACAGACAGACAGGGAGAGAATCGAGGGTCAGCTGGGGAGGGGATCATTTGAACCTAGCTGTATTAGGCTACTGTATACAGATGCATTTAATCAGATATAGCTTGTATGGCACAATGAAACTATTAGCTTGGGATTCCGATTCTCCATTGATGATGTCACTGGAAGACGGGTTTCTGTACTGCCCAAAGCAACCCTATGAGACACAGACCAAGTAGAAGTTCTATTCTATCATCTTTCTGCCACTAGAGGGAAGCATAGCCATCTACAGAAAATGTTCCTGTCACCTGCTGGGTCAAAAATAGCAGAACTACAAGCTCATAGCAGCACTCAGTGCCAGTTATGAATCTGCTATTTTTCAATAGCTAAAGTATAACAAAATACTTAAAACACCAAAAGGGGTTCCCGTCCTGAATGGGTTATGGATAATTTAGGCTTTTGACACACAGATTACTGATTAATGGCGTTCCCTGGTGTAAAGAAAAGGTCCCAGGCCATTGAAGCCAAATATGTAGACCTATTTTGGGAGCCCTTAAAATATTTGAGAAACACTCTTACCTATAGTATGGTTTCAAGCCAGCAGTGTCAGCTGTTTCAATAGACTACTTGTACATGCACGTTGAGATTGATGATGCCAAGTTCAGAAATGATTAGCTGTGACACAGTGGGCAAAGTGCAGATGTAATCACGATTGAATTCGGATGTGGTGGCGATGGTGGGCACAGGAAATTATGTCTGGTCCCCCTGGAGATACTGTGGGCCTGCCGCCTGAGTACGAAAAAGAGCAATTATTAGTGGAACCCATAGATAACCCCAGCGACAAACACCTCAACAACAACCACCATTAACACAATAAGTGTTAAAAAGCTCCATATTGTGATAGTACTCATTGCTATATAGTGTTTGTTGCAGTAACAGGAGAATCCATGTCTCCCCAGCTTTTAATTAAACAGTAAATGCATTTTCAGAAACTGAAACAGGGATACCAATTTTGTCCAATCAGGATAGAGAATGCAGTCAGGATACAGATTAAACAAGTGGAATTGTATGACTGTTAGAACTGGCGAGAATAAACCAAATTGTTAAATAAATAATAATTTATAAAGAACTGTATAATAACTTATCTTCGATAGCAGAGCAAGAAACTCCTGAAATGTAAAAATACTTTTGGAAGTAATCAGAGTCCAAAAAGTACTCAGTACCAAAACCCAGGCAGAGAGCCTGTAACAAAAATGGTTATAAACCATTATATTATTAAGTTAAGAATTAGCTTTAACAGGTTTACTTTTTAGGAGAAAGATCAATATATATAATACCTTAAGTAAAATACTTTTAGAAAAATACCTTTTAATTACCAAAAGAATAGAAGATTCCACATGAAATAAATGATCTTCCAGTAAGGAGCTTATGATGTTTCAGCCAGTTCACTTTAGTTCGGAGAGCACAAAGTCCACATACTACAGCCAATTACAAAATGTCTCTCACCGTGTCACCAAATGGACGCGGTTAATATAGCATTTTAATCAAGATTGGGAAAGCGAATATAACGTTTAAGACTGTTAAGGGGGATAATGTTTAGGGGGAGACATGAAGACTGCCTTGCTACAAGGTCAAACAACAGTTTTCACAGATACACATACGCAAATGGGAGAAAAACAATTCTTTATCTGGCTAGGGGAGAAGTGAGATGTACCTCAGTGGGACAGCGTGACATGAAGATACAAAGGCATATGAAAAATAAGTCATAGGGCATATGATTACATCCACAAACAATGTCTTAATAATTCAAAATGATCCATCAATGACACAAAAAAAGATGACACAAAGAAATGAGCAGACAAAATTGAAACTGGAACACTATATAAAAAACTAAGCTCATAAATAGCTACTCTCTCCTGATTGGCTGACATTTTGTCACCTAGCCTACCTTAAAATGTATTTTCTGTTTATTAAAGAGCTGGAGAGACCCCTGTTACTGAACAAACACTATGATTACTATCAGAATATAGTGATTTAACCTTTTAACAAAAATATTTTAGTTTTAACCAACAAATCTCTTACACTACCTTAAGTTATGTCTGTAAGTGTAGTCCTGGGTTTCCAGAAAGTTCCATTAGCATAATATGTGTTGCTGTCAGGAGGAAACCTTCTAACTCCATTTTTGAGGTTATTGATTTTTGTTTTTGCATAAATCACAACCTTTATGTCTGTGTGCTGTTTCGAAAATATAGTGCTTTGGACAAAACCACTTAACTCCATTGGACCGTCAAACTGTCTAAAGCAACTAACTCCACCACCTCTCAACCTCTCATGGAAGTCATTGACAATATATAAAGTCATAACACAAACTTCGATGAGGCATTATTGCTTTGTTTTCAAAATATAAGGTTTTCTTAATTTCCTGAAAATTTTATATTTTTTCATTTCCTGAAAAATGAACATTTTGGAGTTAGGTTGTTTCCTCGTGACAGCAGAGATATTTCCTGTTCTGGTTCATTTCCCATATGTCTGTTTGATTCTCTATGGTTTGAATGTCTCAAGAGCAGATTTGAACCGGCAACACATATCAAGGTGTCATATCGGTTTCCAGTTCAAACCTGCTGTCGAGTTAATAAAAGCTATGGGAAACGGGAACAACTAACACTAAGTGTGGCACCTTCTGGAAACCCGGGTCTACAGCTATGCAACCCTATTTATATCCCACCTTGGCTCAGCCTGTGTCTTGGTATCTATTGGTTGATCTGAAGTTATCTGTGGCACTGCATTTTAGACCCATGGGGCACTGGGTCTTTTAAGTTCACACCTGAGCACATTAAAGCAAAATGCCTAAAATGTAGACTAAATGTAAAATATTCACCAGACACTGTGTACCGTCGTAATGTTAACTGTTAGTTGTTTTGTTAGTGGCAGTGCAATCATTAGCCAATCTGTCTAGAGTAGACAATGGCACAAAGTGTGTTTAAATAAATAAATAAATGAATACATAGTATTTTACAGATACATTGTATAACTATGATAGATTCTAAATATATTTACATCATTAAACCTTTTTAAACATTTAATAAAACTTATTTTAGTTTGTTATATATTAAATATATGAAATGTATGTTCTCGTTCTGTTTGGAAAAGCAGTCTATTGTCTATTAGCTTCATGGTCATTGTTGTGTCAGTCTGATGTATGAAATACATTGCTTTGTTGTACAAAGTGAAGTCCTAAATCTCATGCTCCAAAGAGGTTTATCAGCACACAGCTTAACCATTGCAAACATCATAATTAGGGATGGAGCTCGTTCATTGTTATTGATAACGAGCACCTTATCGATCAGGCTTATCGAGCCGGGTTCTTATTGAGCCCACTATTGAGCATTTTCTATTATTTTGTTTAATGACAGGAGACGATAAATTCTGAACAGAACCAGTATCTTTTATTTTGGCCTTCAAATATAGAACCTTTCTAACAGACGGAAGGCAATTGACCTTTTTTACCAATAAAATAATATTAAAGAAACTGTTAACTGCATGGTTAATATGTGTACCGTCACTTTAAAAGCGCTGGTTAGCAGATATCAATACACTTTTAGACAGACATGTTTGTGTCAGCATGGATGATTACCGGTACATTTATTTCTTGATCGCCTCTTTATTGTTTAAACATGCCATCATGGGCCACTATGCTCGATAACAGGCTTGATAATCCTAAAGCTTACTAATAACGGGTGCTCAATAAGCTTGTTTTCCGATTTTTGTGGGTATCGGTTATCGAGCTCCATCCCTAATCATAATGCATATTGTTTCAGTCTCAGTAAAGCTATTTACATTTATATAAAAAGTTAACATGAATGAATGCTATTCTTCAATGTATTAATGTTAGTAGTAGTGATTGAGTTAATATGTCCTTTTTGGGGAAACTTGTTATTTTATTGACCCATCCATGGGTTAATCAGTTTGGGCTTCAGTGTCTTGCTCAAGGACAATTTTAAAACAAAGCCAGGGATGGAATAAGGGACCTTCCAGTTTCTAGATTGCTGCTCTACCCGAAGAGCCACAGTCATCCCCAATAAGTACCTTGCTTTTCCTGGTAATCATAGTCACAATATTAGTATTGTTATTACTAGTGGTGGTGGTAGAATGAGTATAGACCCCATATCAGGTTGCAATAGAACCCAACTGCTCCAAAGACACAGGAAACACTTCAATGCGTTCCATCAAACTTTCAGTTGAGGTTTGTCTTCCAGTGTGGAGGTAGCCTGGCTAATAAGCCAGACCGAATCAGCCGTTGAAAATTGCCTGCTGGCGGATTAAGGTCTGGAGAGGCTCAATTGCACGCCCATTTCCTACACCAGAGGATATGGGATATGCGATATGGGCTAAGATTAATGCTTTTGTAACACTTAACTATGCATCCCATGTGTATACATCCCACTGTTTCTCAACCAATTGTCCACTGACAACTAATAATTTCCTAATAATAATGACTCAACCAGACAATCCGCTGCACTTCGCCCTTTTGAGATTCTTACTCCGTTTTTCTGTTGAATTTCTTGACCTCCTGTCTGTAAATGCCTATATGGGTGGTCATCATAGGTCACTGTGTCATTCAGTTCACTGTGGAATGACATTTTAAAAAGTTAACAAATCCTATTACTAAATGAATGGTCAGGGACCACATGCAATACTTCCAGGGACCACCAGTGGTCCACGGACCACCTGTTGAAAACCCCTGGTTTATACCATTACCAGTAAGTAAGTCTTGGTCTCACTAAGTCACTGAAGTATGTAATCTACAGTCTCTACACACTAACACACAGATCAAAGGTTAGCAAGAGTAGCTGAAGTGCACTATTAAACGGTATGTGCTATTGCATAACACACTAGAGTCTGTCCACACACAATGCAAGGTCAGGTGCCAGAATTGTTAAACAGTGTTATAAGTAGATTATAATGCATCTTCAATTAACCACCACCCTGACTAAGAATAAACCTGAGGACCACTGTAATATATAACATGGGGTCATCTTAAAATCGTTTCATATAAGCGTTGTGTTCCAAAAATAAACAAGCTGTCTCTGCGTTATTGTCAGGGAGGTCTCTCTGTATCGTTTGAGACAGTCAGTCACTCATATATGATACAGTCTGTTTCTAGCGAAAATGTAACTAATTCAGTAGTTCAAGTAACAATAGCGTTTTCTCTCAGTCAGTTGATTCTTCATAGCCAAAACCTGTGGATTTGCGCCCTCTACCGATATTGACGTCAGACTTCGTGCTCTATATGGGCACATTTCCTAATAATGATTCCTCAATCAGGCAATCCAGTACATTTCCCCTTCTTCTAACTCTTGATTTCCTGACCACCTCCTTGACCTCCGACTACCTGGTAGTATGACAACATCATCTTAGGTCACCAGGTCATTTCATTTCAAATGACCCGTGTCAGTCCGCGGGACATGTACCTCGGATGGGAATATATAACCTTTCCTTGCGTCACCAGGATATTCCAAACAGCATTGCATGAAGAGATAGCCTGGCTTGACCACTCCCCTTTAAATATCATTGCAACAATGCGATATCAAGGGGGAGTGGTCAAACCACTGAAACTTGTAGGGGTCAACAATTGTCCTCTTCCCCCTGGATAGTGATGGGTACTGGGGTCATCCTTTTGCTCCACCTGATGTCTATCACCAGCTCTTTGGTCTTCTTGATCAAGAGAAGGTGATGTTGTTCAGCCCAGCTGATGAAGTTCTCCACCACACCCCTGTACTCCGAGTCCTCAGTGATACAACCCACAATGGAGGAGTCATCTGAGAACTTCTGGAGATGGCATGTTCTTGAAGCTAAAGTCAGAAGTGTAGATGGTGAACAGGAAGGGTGACAGAACAGTTCTCTTTGGTACTCCATTGATTCCCACGTCGTACTGGCAGCCTTGTAACAAGTAATCTACATTGTCTACATGCATGGTTGTTCTTCTCAGCAAGCAGGGTGGTGTTGAACGCACTCCAGGTGAGCGTAGGCCCTCTGTAGCATGTAGATGATGGCATTCTCCACTCCAACTTTAGCTCGGTAAACAAACTGAAGATGGTCCAGGGAGTCACTCACCAGAGGGCATATAGGTGCTGCAGGACTAGTAGTCCCTCAAAGGTTTTCATGACCTGTGAGGTCAGTACCACTGACCTGTAGTCATTGAGAGTACTAGGATGCACTCCTCCTTTGGGAACTGGAATGATGTTGAGGTTGACGAGATGCCCGAGCACCGCTGCCAGCTGCTCTGCAAGTCCTCAGAACCCTCGGACTGATGCCATCGAGCCCTGCAGACTTGCCCTAGTGTAGCTCTTACCACAGTATGTATGTAACTATATACCACAGGATGTAGTTACAAAAGGTAAAATATAATTCTGCCTGACAACTTACACAGAACTGCCCCTGACCTCAAATACCAAGTTAGTAAGTATATCCAAAACAAATTAAAATAATTGAAAAGTTCCCCCCAACCATCACTTTATGGTTTAAAGGTGTTCATGCAGGTGCATCATCTGACAATAGAACAAATTAACTTATGCTGTGAATTTTGACATCCCTTTTCTTAGTGTTGTGGTGTACGGGTGGGATTGGGGGGAATGAAATGTTGTATTAATGCAAAGAGAGAGAGAGAGAACGCAGTGGCTGGCCACATGGATGAAATCAATGGTCAAAGTACATTCAGCAGCAGATAAGATTAAGGTCTAGCTGCAGCATATAGACAATCAAACACACTGGACATGACCACCTTGTGGTTAACCAGAGCCCTCAGAGCACAAATAGGCATTCCTCATCAGCTTACTGGCCTCTGAAAAAGTGCACATGCACATGCAAACCGGTTACATACATAGACATGCATTTTATTTGCACACACGGACACATGTACACCACGGACAGACACATTTGCATACATTGCACACACACACACACACACACACACACACACACACACACACACACACACACACACACACACACACACACACACACACACACACACATACACACACACACACACACACACACACACACACACACACACACACACACACACACACACACACACACACACACACACACACACACACACACACACACACAGAAACAAGCAAAGGCTGTCCACTCACTGTCCAGGGACTCAAAACCTTCCCCCTCCTCCTCTTACACTCTTTTTTCTTCTTCCTCCCTCCTTTATTCCCTCTCTCCGTTGGGAGGTGGTCTCTGATTTAATCAGTAACCTCAAAGAGGTGTTTCTTGTTGCCTCTAACCCTGTGCTTTCATAGACCGACTGTCACTGCCCCCATGTCGACAAACAGGGCAGCCTCCTTCTCTTCCCCTGTTCCCTCTCTCCCTTCTTCTGTCTCCCTTTTTCTCCCTCTCTCCCTAGTCTCTGTCTCGCTTTCTCCTTTCATCTGAATGGAGAAACCGGCCGGTCCAGATCCGGCTGCCAGCCCGCCGCCGGTTGCCGGGGCTCTTGATTCAATGGGGGCCCGTGCTGTGGCCGGGGTTGAGGGAGACGAGACGCCGGCCGTCAGCTCCAAACTGTTCCGGTGTGCGTGGTTGCAGCGACTGCTACCTTTGGCCTACAGGGAGGAACTGTACCATGTCCTGCGGCTTACAGGCCCGCTGGTGAGTAGGGGAAAGTTGGGAGCACAGCGGGGGGTGCTGTTAATGCTCCCCTAGTCTGCAGCTGCATCCACGCTGCCCTGTTTGTAGGACAGTCTGTGCACTGTACGATTTAACATGTATACGTGCCCTCTATCCCCATTAGACAAAACAGTACTTTTATCTGATCAATATTTTATTCCTGATGTGCATGGTCATATAATTTAAACTTCCCTGTCTTGTTTGTCTCTCCCTCTCCCTGTCTCCCTACAGCTGATATCTCGGATTCTCAACTTCCTCTTGTCATTTGTGAATACCATATTCTGTGGGCATATAGGCAACGCAGAACTGGCTGGATATGCACTGGCCTCAGCGGTATGACTTAATACTACTATTACTACTACCACTACTACTACTAGTACTAATAATAATATAAATATTCACATTCACTACTGTAAACGTACATCATGTAAAATCATATGGATAGAGAAAGGACAGATGGGGGCAGAGGGGGACAGGGATCAGGATATTTGTGAGTTTCTCCTGTGGTGGGGGTCAGGGTGAGTGTATTCTGAATTGATGCTACAGTTTTCAGATGCAAGAAAGAACATGATATTCAGAGGTTTGACTACAAACCCCACTGTTCATTTAACTCTGTGAGTCTACAAATTAAACCAATGGGGGGGGGGGGGGGCACTAGTCCCTCCAATGCGTGGCTTTTGAAGATTACGTTATGTGGCATTCAAGTCTATGGACTTTTTAATGTTTGTTCAAAGCTCTTATGCCGTAAATTATTTGCCAGCCAAGTCTATATGTTGATATGGCTGATGTATAAATAGTGGGTGCCCCTCACTTCACACAAGTGTGATATTTACCCAGCTTTGTGTCTGTGTGGCATGTGATGATTTGATGATTGGCTGAGCACTGAATGTGATGATGTATGATGTTGTATGATGATAAGTGCGACGCTCACTTTACACAAGTGTGATTTGTGTTATTTTAATGTGTGGGCGGACAGTGCAGTGCAGATAAAGGAAGAGCTGCTCTTGCAGGTTTCAGTCCAAAGCCAACTGGGGTAAAGTCATAGTTCTGCAGGCAAGAGTCTTAACATAACTACTTAACTACAGTACATAACACTGCTTAACTCACACACACTGACTGGTCTGAGCACAGTGCCCTACTTTTAAAGTGGTGTGCAAAACGTAAAGCCAGTGATGCTGATGGGGGAAAGTCTAGACTGGTCTTGGAGGTTCTCGTCGACTATGATACAATCAGACATTTGAGGGCAAAATAGACCCAGGTTGGTCATATAAAAAATATCTCTTTGATAATGGTTTTTCAATGGATCCTGGTAGTATTGGGCAGGCTAAAAGGTCATTTCATTTCAAATGACCTGTGTCAGTACGCGGGAGTCGGGACAGGCTAAAAAACATACAATTGAGATATAGCCATGATAAGCAATGAATGAATGCCTCTCATGTGGCAGTCACAGTGCCCATCACTTCACACAAGTGTGATTTTTCATTTTTTGTATGCATGCCTAATACTACCAAAATGCACACATACACACAGAGACGTGGTGCATTTATAGATGCAGATTGATAATATATAAACAGAAATAGCTGCTACTTCTGTGAATTATAGATACTATTAAGTTGATTGCGTTGTGACTGTGATCTTACAGATCGGCTATTTTAAGTATTTTTGGTCTGTGACATCGTTGTACAACAAAGCATAAATTGAGCTTTGCAATAAAGCAAGATTTAGCTAAACTGATGGAGAGAGTGCTCAGAGAACAATGCCTAGGTTGAAAGAATATGGCCTGGATGTGAAAGCTTAGAGCAAACAAAAAGGTAGGGGTGCACACCAGTAGTGGGGAGGTGCTGACCGCAGGAGATGGATGTGAAAGCTTACAATGGTACTAACATGAAATGAAATTTCAACATAATCATGTAGTAAATGAAGTGAAGCCACTTTTAGAATATGCAGATGGGAGAGAGTAAGATGACTCATCCTGTCGTCGCAAAACCAGAACAGGAATACATTTAGTTAATTTCCCTACATTATGGTGGTTCTGCCTGCCAGAACAGAAATGTAATCTGCTGGTTGATCTGCTCATACTGTACCTTAAGAGTTATACTTTTTAATGTGTCTTTTTTATTTTGCATGTTCTTTATTTGATTTAGATGGATTAGTTACAGCACATGTTTATTTCTTTCTATAAAATTGACTATCTATCGGTTTAGGAAGCCACGAGTTGAATTAGAGGGAGGTGAAAGTAGTGTCCAGTCTGACTGACCAGCAGTGAGTAGCCCTCTAATTCAGTGGTTCTCATAGTGGGGTCTGGGGACTCCGAGGCGTTGAGGGGTCCCAGGGAGTCTCCAGCAAAAGTAGTTAATATAGCACACATTGCTTGTGTGTGTGGTTAATGACCGGTTTAAACATTTTACTTTTTGGAAAGATGACCACTACTGTGCAGTGCTTGGTCTCAGGGGGGGTTACTTATTTCCCAAGCTTACTTTTTTATTTTTCCTGCTGGCTTGTTTGTTCATAAGTCTGGGTTGACAATTCCTGTGGTGGTATTGGTAAACAGATCTTTATCGAGGTGTTAGTGATAGTGTATGTATGGTGGTCACAGGTTATCTCGGATGAGATTACAAAACCACAAAGCTTGAGGTTACTGGTATGTATGAGAGAAGTGGAACACAGTGGCAAAGCTAATCTGTACTTCTGCTCTGGACCAATGGCCCATGATGGTCAGCATCCACAGTTTCCCCCACTATCTCTTTTTTCGCTCACTCCCCCTACAACTTGTTCCTTATGCCTAATTTATAGTTTTGTTTTATTGCCCGTGTCACTCCACGAGCCTCACAGTAGCACGACAATGTACAGTATCAATATACATTAGCCTTTCCATCACATCCTGTAACCGTCTCACACACAGAGGGTAACAAAAGTACATTCAGAGCACAATAGTGAAAGTATAAAATAGAGGTAGATAGTGGTTAATGGCACTATGGACCATGACTGACTGAAGAACACTTTGGGTTATTTCACCTCACAGTGGCTTTAGCAACATGGCGCTACAGAAGGAATAATGGAGACGACATGCTCGAGGCCAAAATAGTCAATGACATATCTCCAAATTGTTGATTGAATTTTGCAATTGTTGTCAGAACGGTTCCAGAGATAAACATGTATAGTTTTTGTGATTAAGGATTATTTCCTGTGGGGTTTGATTGTGAATAACAAAGTTGCCACAAACAGACTGACTGACAAATACAATACAATTCCCAGTGTTCATTAACTCTGTGTGCACATTTGTACACTCAGGGTTACAAATTGATGAATGAACACTATGGTTTTTACTGTGCAGGAGAGGGACCAGACAGGTGTAGTTGTGGACATGTGCTGTATAGAAGGTTTATTGGAGTGCAGCTCAAAAGGACATTCTACACTCAATGAACTCGAGCTGAGACCGTTAACATGTATTCCAAGGTAGAGAGGTTCAGCCAGATGAACAGATTGTAAAAAACTGATTCATGCTGTGGCCCTGTGGGTAGAAAACGCAAAATCAAACAGTGTGCCAGATACACAGCGAAGCAAACTTATTGGTGGACTCATGCAGGAGCAATATTGTCAGGGGGCCAGTCTTCGCCAAATATTGTTACACATCACAGAGAAGTAGCCGATTAGCTGCCGATCAAAAGGACAGCCATGCCCAAGTGCTGGTATATGGCATTGGAATTTGGACCGACGGCTTTTTATTCCAAAGCATTCCAATGGTGCTTACTATTAGTAATCCTAATCTGAACAGCCTATTGAAGTTTCAGAATATTGGGCTGTCATAACAATGGACAGGCCCTTCCCAAACATGGTTGTATGCATCTATTGTCTAATTTTCCATTTTGTTTTCCATTTTGTCAGACTATCGGCGTGAGCACAGCATCCACAGGCTATGGCCTCGGTGTTGCTTGTGACACACTCATTTCTCAGGTGAGCACAGTACTGTATGCTACTATTATAATAATACAATAATAGTTAATAATGGCATCATAGTGCCACCCATGGACAGGGTTTAGTATTGAACTGATATAAAGATGCCCAGACCTTACAGTATGCTTGCTCTTCTACTAGACCTATGGCAGTAAGAACATGAACCGTGTGGGAGTGATCCTCCAGAAGAGCATGTTGATACTGCTGCTGTTCTGTCTGCCCTGCTGGGGTCTGCTCATCAACTCACACCGCCTGCTGCTCCTCCTGCAGCAGGAGGAGGAGGTAGCCAGGTAAGTCCACACACAGATGAGACAATAAATACTTTGCCAAATTGACCCTTGGTCAACGGAGAGATTGCGCTTCTGGTCTTCAGGCAGCAGTTTACTCTGCTACAAATGCATCCACACATATTGTCATTTCCATGATCTATTAATTGGACAACTTATCTCATTCTTGGGTCAGTAGAATGCATGCCTTACAGTACTGTACGTGCATACTGCATGCAAGTAATAATAATGGTTCCTTCGGAATAGAAATGGACAAAGACACATTTACGGAAATAAATACAAAATACACATTATTTGTACTGAAGTGATAAAAGGTTTGTACTTTTCTAGAATTGCCCACCTGTATGTGATGGCATTTCTCCCTGCTGTTCCAGTGAGTGTATTTTACTAAACTTCTCGCTTCGCTAGAAGCTATAATGAATTGAAATGTTCTGTAAATAGTATTGACTACCTCTGTCATTTTCTTATTACAAAGTATACACTAGCTTTCTTTAATTTGATACCTACAAGTCAGTGTTATGTACAGCACAGAACATAACAGACATAAGCCTAGCCAACAACTCATATTGCTGGCTATGCAGCAAGTATACTACATAGCATGGTTCCGTGTTTGGGATTGTATTATACGCAGGGGTAGGGTCTTTGACGTATAGCAGAGCACGGGCGTAGGCAGCGGTTCCGCATGCTCCGCAGTTCGCATGATCTGCATGCTCCGCATGCGTCACTGTCTATGACTTGCACTTTCCCAACTGAACTGTGCACGTATATGTCAATGGTATATGTATATTGTCTGAGACCGAGGGAGAATTTATTCCTGGAAAATATATTTTAGTTCAAATCTACATGTAAGTGTGTTTGTGTTTGAGAGTTCTGTTGTCTGAATATTCCATACCCCCCTACAGGCTATGTTCCTGCATCAACTACAGGTTGCTTACCTTCAGAATCAAGTAAGGTTTCATTACTACGGGCTGTGTTGAGAAATACAAACAACCTCTTTAAGTAATATTGACTTTGGTCTGACTATAACCTCCCCTGTGACTTAAATTCAATTTTGTTTTATTGGACAGGGGATCATTTTGCCCCAGATGTACACAGCAGCAGCAGCCAACATCGTCAACTTGGCTTGCAACTACGTTCTGATTTTCGTCCTGAAGATGGGCGTGATGTAGGTGTGCCCATGATTTGCTCTTCCTGTCCTCCTCACACCGTATTCCTCTCCCCATAAGCCCAATTTATGCAAGTAAAAATAACGTAGCATCAACACTTTAAGTCCATAAATTATTATATTCCTTCCTTTTCAAATGAATTGACTTGTCTGTGTGAATTGTCTTCAAATATATACTAGCTTAAGAATACTGTAGGTTATGTTAAATCTGAATATCTACCGGTGGTGAAACACCTGTGTGTGTGTGCGTGTGTGTGTGTGTGCGCAGAGGATCTGCAATAGCTAACGGCCTCAGTTGGATCACCATCTGTCTGCTTCTCTATGGTTACATCCGTTGGAAGAAGCTTCATAAACAGACATGGGCAGGTGAGATGTAACAAAGCATGCATAGTCAATGTCATGCACGCGCGCACACACACACACACACACACACACACACACACACACACACACACACACACACACACACACACACACAGATGAGATATTAAATAGAGGATTGTCTCGCACTCCATCTAGGCTGGTCCAGTGAATGCCTACAGGACTGGGGTTCCTATATGCAACTAGCCATTCCCAGCGCTCTCATGGTCTGCTTTGAGTGGTGGACCTGGGAGGTGGGAAGTTTCCTTGCAGGTCAGTAATTGAGAGTTTGTATTTGTGTATCCTGACTTTAAATGGCATATATGATACAGTATATACTGTATAATTATATAGCTCCGTTTGGAACCTCTATATCTATGCTGCTGCGCTTTGCTCATCTCGGAGCTAAGCACAGCAGCATAGACAGAGGTTCCAAACGAATGTTGTATAAGGCAATTGCAATTAAAATAAATTGTGTTGTCAAGTCTAATAATGGGTTCTATATTAGGCGTTTTTGCTCTGGCGAATATAGTTTTGACGACTCATACATAACTGTAGAGTGTATGGCTTTGCATGCTTCCTGATCTTCAAGCATGATGAGGGTGAAAGTTAACTGTATGACAATTTAGCCCCCTACATATCCAATGTGGAACAATCCAGTGTTCCTTTTTCTTGGCATTACAGTTTGTATTTTGATTTCTGCTATTCAAAACAGTCAGTAATGATGAAACCCCATCACCCGGCTGGATTGCATTGGTTTTAAATTAATGTGTTACTATAATGTTCACATATTACGCAACACATTATGGAGTTAATTCCCATCAAAGAGGTGCAGAGCCACGAGCTGAACGTCAGCTGTAGTCCGTGCTGTTTGTTTTTGTACCAGTATTACTTACAGGTGACAGTTTCTCAGCAAAAACATTAATCATAAAAAGATTAAAATGCAAGTGCATTAATACTGAGTGGTATTACTGTTTAGGATTAAATCCTGAACATTCTCTAATACAGGGGTATTGGGAGAGGTGGATCTTGCGGCTCAGCATGTGTTGATGGAACTGGGAGCCATTACATATATGGTATGATCACCTATCATTCTATCACAGTGGTTCTCAAAGTGGGGTCCGGGAACCCCCAGAGATCCTTGAGGGGGTCCCAGGGGGTCATCAGCTAAATTGGTTTAACCACTAACCCTATCTAGGCCTGCACATGATCGGCTATTTGATAATGGCCGATCACAAGCTCACAATGAGTTGTCAGCTTGTGCAAAGAAAAACATACAATTATTGGAGGTATTGGAGAACACCTTTAAAAGTAACTGACCTCCGGTATCAGTTCCCTCTAGGTGTCCATGCAGCTGCCTGCGTGCGTGTTGGAAATGCCCTCGGGGCTGGTGACACTCCAAGGGCCATCGTTACCTGCAGAGTGACTCTGGCTTTGTCAGGTATGAGCTAGGAACAGAGGCGTACACACACACACACACACACACACACACACACACACACACACACACACACACACACACACACACACACACACACACACACACACACACACAGACACACGTTAAATTGTATATTTTTTCCTAGGCATCCTTGCTGTGTTTCAAGGTGTTGCTATTGCTGCCTCCAAGTCTGTGATTGGCTACATGTTTACCTCAGATGAGTGAGTAATGCTTTATTTATACTCTGTGGTACGAAGAAGTATAATCAGGCATTACACAGCACGTGTTCCTGTCATATAATAAATAATACTAATAATAATAATAATATACCACAATACATTTAATAGATGAAAATAATTGAAATGTCTCCTTTCTATATCTGCAGAAAAATTGTGGCGATCGTTTCAGAAAACCTCACTCTTTACATTTTCTTACAGTTCTTTGATGCACTATTGGTAAGTTTTGGGGACTTCAGAAAAAGGTTTTTGTGATGTTTGGGCTAAATATGTTCCTCCAATTCAGCACACGCTACAGCCTCCTGCTGAGTCACTGGTGATTCTATTCTATGTGTATATCGAAAGGCATGTGACTTTATCCCTAGGACCAACCATTCCAAAGACCAACCAGTAGGGGTCAGTATAGTGACAAGACTAGTGTGTCTAAAACTGGGAGAAAAGGGGAAACGTGTCATATTAAGTAAAATATCCAATCAAGCCGTGAAAGGAAGGAGTTTTCTAGATCACTTTGTTGGGTTTGTGCTTCTCTTATTTATTTCTGTGTATCTTCAGTGTGTTTGCTCTGGAATCATGGTGGGTGCTGGAATGCAGAAAATTGCTGCATTGTCCAACTTGGTGTCCTACTACGTTGTAGGGTTGCCAATAGGAATAGCACTGATGTTTGCTGCCAACCTCAGAATATTAGGTAATGTCTAAATGCACACACACACACACACACACACACACACACACACACACACACACACACACACACACACACACACACACACACACACACAGGTTTAGCAGTACAAGTACACACTAAAATGCACAGTAATATGTCTCCCTTTGTTTCACTGCTGTCACATCATCTGTGGTTGTGAATAAGCTACTCATTTTGATATTTTCCTGTGTGTGTGTGTGTGTGTGTGTGTGTGTGTGTGTGTGTGTGTGTGTGTGTGTGTGTGTGTGTGTGTGCGCGTGTGTGCGTGTGTGTGTGTGCATATGCTCTCCCTATGTCAGGCTTTTGGCTGGGTATCTTTATTTGTGTCATATTTCAGAGCAGTTTCTTCATTCTCATCATCTTTAAAATGAACTGGAAGAAAGTCACAGCGGAGGTAGGATGTCCCCTAAATCCCATAAGCCTATCTTAATACCTATCTTTGGTCTTACCATTTTCATTTGCCAACAACACACACAATTTTATGTACTGGCGAAAAGAGGATAACCTGACCTCTTTCTCAACTGAACTGGGAAACAAGTTTGTACAAACTGTGAAAGTCAAGATTTCTCTTTTTGAAAACCAAAAAGAGAACACTCAAAAAAGTCCAAACTCAAGCAATATCTATTTGTCATAAGTCTGTCACAAGCAAATACGGTTGATACGTAGCTTAATCAAGTCTTTTTAAAGTGAGTCCCTGCCTGAGTGTTCTATGTTTCCTCATGTGACTGGCTCTCATGTGCTTTTGCAGGCACAAATGCGAGTTGGCAAGACAAAGATTGTCACATCAAACCGCCCTGCTGTTATTCCGCTGGTGACAACAATCCCTGATGTGTCTGACTGTCCTAATACGGTAAGTGTTATTATTTAATAATACAGATTTTTGTCTTGGGGGGGGGGGGGGGCGTCTGATTTACAAGCTCACACCATTAGTCTCACATAGCCAAACTATTTCTCAAACTCTGAATGCTAGAGTCCGTTTACAAAAATATAGTTTAAAATATCTTTACATTTTAGCTATATACATATATATATATTCAATGATTATTATTTATATTAGGATAAATGTGGGGGCGACTGTAAAGACAAAACGGAAGTGGAGAGGAGGCTTCACATCAGCGTTCTCCCTTAATCATCAAAAGAGCGTCACAGACAGTATAGTTGGAAGCATTTTCAATTTTTGGGAGGCAGCAGTCTGGCAAGATTATCCTTCTGATAATTGTGTGACAATGTATATGTATTTTTAAATAATGTTTATTATCAATAAAGAGGTCAAAGGCATAGAGGGAACGAAGAGCAGACCAAGTATAGAGCCGACACCAGTCAAGTTTACTATGGTTAACTTTGTAAAATTAAGAGTTCTTTTTTAAATCTGTTAGACGAAAGGGTCCTGGTGTCACTGAGGTTCTGTTTGTTGTGGTCTTACATTCTCCACCCTTCTCTTAAAGGCCCAGGTGGAGGGTGATGTATTTCCTGCTGGCTACAGCGCTGTCAGAACCCAGGATCGGGATCTGAAACCAAGGCCTGAGATGGATGGCAGCAGCAAGGGCCTCATGGAGACACAGGGAGAAACAGAGGGTGGTAAAAACACACCAGGCATCAATCCCAACTCCAAGCTCTCTCGCACTCAGCTGATCATCCGACGAGGACTCGCCCTCTTGACCACAGTTCTCATCCTGGCTGTAGGCATTACTGTGCACTTTGTCTTCCCCCCACCAGAGGTCTCTGCTCAGAGCAGGAGCAACTTTACCACAGACTGGGCAAATAACTCCACACCAACAGCTTACCTGGAACTGACCACACACCCCTAAGCAGTATTGAATGTATATGTCTTATGGTTCTACGATCACAAGCGGAGCCTTTTAGCCACGTTTCATACATTGCAAAATGCAGTGTTCATTTAACGCTCAGATTTCTCACTCAAGAGAGAAGTCAAGCAAGTTTGTGGCAATTGATTGACCTGTGACCCAGCAGACATATACTAGTGGTTTTTTTTTCTTCTATTGCTACGAACTGCATGTGGGAAAAAGCCAGTATACTGTGTCAAAGGATACAGCAGTTCTCAATTCACCATGGCAGCTTCGAGAGACTGAAAATATATGAATTGAGTCAGCAGGTGTGTACTGCATTACTGAGCACATTCCAACAGAAAGCCATGAAACACAATATCTTCATTCTTACAGTTGATGAAACTGTCTTGTTGTGGTTGGGGTGGTACAGGAGGGTGGGGATTAAGCAGGACAAACGGTACATGGCAAAAACTGTTTCTTATTATGTTTCAAAATATGTCATATACTGTATGGGAGAAAATACATTTTGAGAGGTCCAAAATATGTACAGTATCTAAAATACATTTTGCAGTGT
Organism: Protomyctophum bolini; assembly: GCF_963924005.1. NCBI lineage: Eukaryota > Metazoa > Chordata > Actinopteri > Myctophiformes > Myctophidae > Protomyctophum > Protomyctophum bolini. Next base: position 30,548,547 of record NC_137874.1, on the reverse strand, counting down.
TGGACAAGCTACAGCTCACTCATTTTTGGGACTATATCAGGTCCAAAACATTTCAACACACTCATTTAAAAACTGATTTATACTTATATTTATAGATTTTATACTGAAAATATATTCTTAAAGCGTATGATTACATACATAGGGTGATTTATACAATGTTTTGGTCTGGTTTCCTTTATCTTTTCTAAACTATCCCTTTGAGAGAAAATAACCATGTGTATTGATATTCTGCCACTGATTGTAACTAGCTATGCATCCCATAATTTGTTTCAGCTTCATTATTATTTTTAAATATCATACAGTTAAAGTTAATCTATATTTTACATGTATCAGCAGATTTTCCCCGAAAACATTTTAACTGATTCCGCCACACCACCCCATATAAAATAATTGAAACTACACATTACATCGCATTACATCGCCATGAACTTATAATCATAAATCATAAACAATCAAAAAAAGGTGGCAGAAAGCACCTATGTATGTTTCAATGTAGCCATGTCCATAGCTATCTCTGCAGATAAATATTTTCTCATCCTAACCACACACACTGGAGCTATATAAGGAGCTACTCCTCTACTAACGTGGAAAAGATAACGATGTTACCTCTCTAGGAGGGAGAATTTAAAATATTCTATATGAAAATAACAGGTCTGGTTTTCATGCAAAATATTATCATAGACTTGGTGGCGATATGGATACCACTGATTGTATTTCAGAAATTCAGGTTGTTGTACATTTTGCAAAATCATTAGTAATATGTTGCTGTTTGAACATTAACAAGGTTTCCCATGCGGTACCGTTTATTAATCCAGCCAAGCCATAGAAAAAGCTTCAACCGATGCTTTTTTTCTATTATGACATAATTATGTCAACATCAGAGATTTGTGTGCACATCTTATTCCTGTATTTAGGCCAGGTGCTGGACATCATACTAGGCATCAAGGCGGGTATCAAGGAGAAAAAGTGGCACCATTGTGAGATAAAAAACAAATCAGGCATTGGACACAAAACATATACCTTCAAATATGATGCGACGGTCAACTTTGAAAATATGTCTGTAAAACAAAGCAGCTATAAATTTGTAATTGTGTGTGATGAGACATTGCATGCAGATGTCTAAGCTGTCCTGTTATGATAGTTCATGCCGGCAACCTTGTCGCTTTGCCGAATGTATTCAGTGCAACTGAGGAAATTGCTTAATGATAGAGAATCCAGCTCAGTTGTCATGAAGAAATACTGAATGTATGGGACATCATACCCGGACGTTATGCAGGAACGTCTACTGAGTGTCAAAAAACGACTTTCTGGCCTTGACAGCCCATACATCCAAATAGAAAAGTCCTATATGATTGCATTAAATAACGTTAAACTACATTAAACTCACTTTATGCACGTGCATACCCTCTATTTATTACACACAGTTTTATGAAACAATAAAATCAAATCTATAAACAATTATGTCTTTGAGGGCCTGTGAGGCCCTGGGTGTGTGACTGTGCGTCCACACCCATGTACTTTTAGTGCTTCTCCTACCAATAAAGAAATTCCTTTTTTTCTGATGTTTCAATACTACTCAAGTAGGTGCCAATAAAATTACTCGAGGAGGGGAGGGGCGGACTGAAGGAATGCTGACAGGAATCGATGAGGTGAGTAATTTGTAGAATAGGACGTGGATGAACACAGTAATTGTCCCCTCCTTTGCATTGTTGTAGCATATAAAAGGATCTGCAGATATCACCTGAGCCTCAATCTAGCCTACAACCTCCCGCTGACAGAGAGAGACAACCTGGGGTGATAAAAAGGTGAGAAAGCTGTTTCAGAGAAAAGTATTTCTCCTGTATGAATCTTTTGGGATTTTCATTTTACATTTTGCTGTTTACATTTAGCATCTTAAACGAACCAACGCCTACTGTAAAAGACACTTAGGATATACTTTCTCATACTCTGGAGTTGGAATACTGGTAATACCGGTGTTTTTTTTTTATGTATTTTGCTCAAAGTGTATTTTAACCCACAAAACTTTATAGACACTGTAGACTATTTGTTGACGGCCTACTTTTGTATTAAATACATATTTGCACAAAATCTTGTTGAGAAAGCATATGTCGGTTGAAGAATTGCAGTTTGTATACATTCAAGAGAAGCAGGAGAAAAGACCACCGTTCATTTGGAAGCACACTGATGGTTTGGCTTTGTTAGACTCTAACTTTTGGGACTACCGGTATTTCAGTCTCTCTAACAGTTAGAGAGACTGAAATACCGGTAGTCCCAAAATCAAACTAGAACTGCACTCTGTCTAGTGCCTACTTGCGCGTTGCACACAAGTAGGCCTACTAGTGCGCAAGCAGAGCACGCAAGTACTGTCGACCGCTACGAACTTTCATATCTCTCAAACATATTAAAGTCTGGTTATAACTGGCTGTTAATGGTGACGTAATTACGATGTTTCAATATTGGTTGGGTAACAGGTAACGTATGTATGTATACATGTACATAAGTTAGAATTTCTATACTGTGGTCGACTGGCTTTTTTATGTACGCATGCTTGGTTAGTATCAACGTCCAGTATACCTCCCAAGCTCACGTGCATACATCCCAACACGAACACAATACTTGCGTGCTCTGCTTGCTGCTACGGACTTTCAAATCTCAGCCTCTCTGTAATGTATAATATGTAAGTTGTAAGTTGAAAAGTACTATACTGTGGTCGGCTGGCTTTTTTATGTGTATGCTCGGAGGTACTGATTTTGAGTGACGTAATAAAGTATACATACAGACATTACCTTTAATTCACTCGACACTGAAACATATCCTAATTACGTCACCATCAACAGCAGTTATAACCAACATTGAAACATATCTTAATTATCATCAACATCGGTATACATGAGTATATACCTCCGAGCATACGCATAAAAAAGCCAGCACGACCACAATACTTGCACACTCTGCTTGCGCAAGTAATAAAGATTACTAACAAAGAGTAACAGTACACAAGTATAAATATGCACTTCAGAATGCTATAGTACTATATAGGCTGCCCCACTGTGGCTATACAGTTTTATGGGTCATAACCTGTGGGAGGCTGAATTTCGAATGAAACCAGAGCCAAAGAACAAGGAAAACATGGTAATAGAAGAATACAAACGTCATCATCCATGATCTTTTCTTTCTTTCCAGGTTGACTGAGGGACCACTAAAATGGAGCTGATTTTGAAAGCTGTTTCCCTCCATTTGCTGCTTTACTGTGCATCTCAGGCATTAGGTGAATCTCCCTTCTGCTATTAACATTCCTCTTATTCATACATGTGTGTACATCGATGGTTTAATACCTTTCCCACTGCATCTTTCTCTTCCTTTCCCTATCATCTCTGTCTATCTTCTCCTGCCCCCCCCCCCTCTCTCTGTCGCTCTCTTTCAAATTCGTATAAAAATCTTCATTAGCATGATAAAATGTGTTTCACATTGCCAAAGCATACATGTAACATTTAACAATAAGACATATAACAACAAACACTATATGGTAGATTATCTAAGGACAGTGATATGGAGAAGCTAGTGAAGTTTGTATTTTCAGCCAGATGTGCTCTCTCTCTCTCTCTCTCTCTCTCTCTCTCTCTATCTCTCTTGCACGCACGCGCACACACACGCGCGGTCGCGCGCGCACACACACACACACACACACACACACACACACACACACACACACACACACACACACACACACACACACACACACACACTTGCTCTTCCTTGAACCACCGCACTTGACTCCTTGCACCTTAATCCGTGTCCTAGCACCTTGAATATAATGTCTTTAAGTATAATGCACACTGTACAAAACGGCTTCAATATGCTTACACCCCTTATATCTTATCTCACGTACCATTTGTAACTATGTTTTTTGTGGAAAGAGCTGAGAAACCCTTTGGTTGTACAATGTGTAGCAAAAGCTTGTAAATAAGCTAAGAGAGCCTTCAGTTCTATACCGATTGTAGCAAAACGTGTACATAGTTAAGACTAGCCACACAGAAGAAAACCCTTTACCTGTACTTTACTTTACGACGGAACAATGCACAAAAAACTCACTCGTTCTCTCTGTATTTTACCTCTTTTTAAGGTGTGAAGATCGAGTCTCAGCCCGAGGTTGGTGCTGAGGGGTCTATCTGGGCACAACTGGATGAGACGGTATCTCTGAATTGCGTGACTCTCCCTGAGAACGTGGAGGTGGAGGTGGAGTGGCGGAGGAACGGAGCTTTGGTTCAACTCCTAGATGGCAACAGGAAGGGTCGCAGCAGCCTGTGTGTCTCTCCTGTCATCCGCGAAGACGCTGATGCAACGTTCTCCTGCCAGCTAAGAGGAGACGCCAGTGTCAATGCCTCCATCACCCTGAATGTCACCTGTGAGTCACTTTCAAGTGTGTGTTGCTTTGATTTTCAGAATACAAGCAAGCAGATTAAGGAACAATCCAATACACTCATGACTGATCAACAAAACATGTTGGCTTTTATAAATACAGTTCTAAGTCATTGAAGAGTCTACTCACTGATGAGGACACACAGGAGTCAGATGTAGGAGGTCAAAGCAGAACAACTGATGTATATGTCTTCAAACCGTGTTTCTTATATGCTAGTCCTGCTTAACATTTACATATACTTATAATAATGTTTGGGAACAAACTGTCAAATAAATTGTTTGAGTACCGGGTAAGTTTATTACCTCCCATGGGGCACCCTTGGGCGCATTTAGTTCCATTATAATTTTACATGTTGATCTTTTTCAAAGCACAACCCCAGTAGGCTACTTGGGTCAACATATAGATACTCCTGGAGTACTATACAAGTGAAACTACGGCAAGGGGCGAGGGCATTTGTCACTGTTCTAAAATCTAAATTATCGATTCCATTCTCCTGCAAGAGGACCACACACTGAGTGGTACAAATAGGCCTACAAAATTACCAATAATTGACCCCTTCCCAACACACACACACACACACACACACACACACACACACACACACACACACACACACACACACACACACACACACACACACACACACACACACACACACACACACACACACACACACACACACACACACCAAATAGCTATAGCCTTAGCATTTATCTTCCTGCCTGTCTCCCCAAGATGCTCCAATGCTCTCTGGAACGGAGAATGTGACAGTTGAGGAAGAAGCAGAGCTTTTACTGAAGTGTGACACCCGTGCCAATCCACCAGTGTCAGTGTCATGGCAACAAGACGGAGATCCCCTGGACCTATCAATCCGCGGCTTCATAGTGACCAGTGACGGCATCACATTCACAACCCAGCTGAGGGTCCGCAGGGTGAAGAGGGAAATGCATCAGGGAGCATATGAGTGTGTAACAGAATCTACCATCTATGGGAAACGCAGCAGGCTCTTCCACGTTGAAGTCACTGGTCAGTGTATAGGCCTACAAGCAGACCCATGGTGAACCTTTGTTTTCCCCTCCTGTGTCCCCTCCTGTGACAGACGATCTATCATGTGTCTGGCAGTCAATTTCCTCAGTGTGCATTTAACTCTCTGAGAGTGTAAAACTGTCAGTTAAATGAAGTATTTTTCTTTGCATTCACCTGTCGTCGCTGGCCTTTATGGTTCACTGGTTATACTTACAGATAAGTGGTTTTCTGCTGTCCTCCTCATTAATCGACATGTTCTCCATCTACAGACAAGACTCTCAAATTCCCTTTGATGCCGATAATTGCAGGGGGGGTAGTGGTATGCCTTACCGCTCTTCTTGCAGTTGTCTCACGATGGAAGCGAATTGTGAAGGTAACACACACACGCAGCAACGCACACACACACACACACACACACACACACACACACACACACACACACACACACACACACACACACGTCACACACACACACGTCACACACACACACACACACACACACACACACACACACACACACACACACACACACACACACACTGTAATTTAATATAGGTTTAGGTTACCCTGATACACTAACACGTATATGTAATTGTCCTTCTTTGTTGCCAGTGTTGCAAGTGAAGCCAATCCAGTGACCCAGGCCATTTGGCAGCATGTTATGTCAGCCTGCACGTTCTATTCCATGATCAAGTGAGATAAGTTGTGGAAGGACTTCCACTGTACAAGAGACTTGAGGAAACCTTTTATACACAATTGTATTAATTTATTTATAGTTTGAAGCGTATTAAAGATAACTACACGCTCTAAGGTTTCTTATGCAGTCTGTTATTTTAGACATGTGAATGGTACAATATAAATCTGTCAGAATCCCAAAGTATCTAAATATGTTGCAATTGATTGAATTCCTAAATATTTTGCGGCGACAATGAAAATCTCAGAGAATTCTGGTGTGAGTTTTCAGTTTCCCCATCCTTATTGAAGATTAACCTCTGAGTCAAGAACATTTTGTTAGGGCCCATTAAAAATCTTGTTACACATTTACTGTCACTGAGACAAAGGGACACATTTATGCTAAAACACACGCCTCTACAAGACATGGTTCAAGGTCTAAGCTAGGTCATACTGTCCAAAACAATAAAAGAACGCTTAACAGTTTCTCATAAAACATTGTTAATACTACTCTGTTTATTGATGTGAACCAGTGGTAGTCTGCATATCACTTCACTGGAGGTGAAACCAAAACGTATAAAGTATACTAAAGTACTACTAATTAAGTAATTAATCTCAATCATTTGTAATTTTGTGGAGAACTGGAGATACTGCTTTTTCACAGAATTTTATATTAATTCATGAATACCAACAAAGGAAGAAGTAGGAATACTAGATATATCAGCATAGACTAGACTAGAGTATAAACATTACCCCCCCCCCCCATATTCCCAAACACAGAATTTAAGAATTAGGCCTACCGCATAGGCTACATATATATTATATATATCTTTGGCATGTGTTTCTACAAACATTTTGGGTCTAAAATGTATTTCCTATTGCAGTGTTTGTTTGTGAATCAGTAGCTGACAAGAGAGGCCTGTGTGCCATTACATATCTGTTAGGGTTCTAGTATGGCACCTTGAACCTGCCAATGACCATCACATTATTGTTGCACCTTAAACACTTATGTCTTACCTCATGTACTATATAGCTTTCCTACCTATACATTTTATACTTCTTTACACTTCTTTTAATCAAACAGTAATCTCAGCAAGGCAGATTCTTGGTTAGAGTGCGTGACAATATTATCACAGGTAAAAATGAAATTACCTGTCCCACGCAAAGGGGGACATCTGGTCACGGTGACGGAAGACGGTTATGACCAGAGTTGGGTGTAACGAGTAACGGAAAATCTCGTTACTGTAACGACACTACTTTGGTCGGTAGCGAGTAATATAACGACACTACTCCTCCAAAATTGATAATCACACTACAGTTACTGGTCGCTTTAGCGCTGCCGTTACTCGCTACTTGCGTCATGTGGCTGCTTTCAGCAGTGTTGCTTTGGAAAATAATGCACACAACGGAGATGAGTTGAACATGAACACTAATGGTGCGCTGGCAACGCAGTACGCAGTACGGACTAGAACATGTCAAACCGGTGTCAGATCATCAGCAGCACAGCATTTTTCGTTACTGTCGTGGACTCGTAGGGTGGCCAGACGTCCGGTTTTAGACCCACCTGTCCTCCTCCCAACTCAACTTCTGGCCGGACACATAATTGTCCGTTTTTTGTGATATAGCCTACAGTGCTTGTGTCATAACTGTCATTTACGTCGTCTCGGTATTAAAATCTCCGCAGCACTTTTCCACTGCACAGCAAGCTCCCTCCCAGTCTCCCACTGTTACAGAGACAGAGCAGGCGTTGCGGTGTTGCCATGTCCGCTTATTACAAGCGACTTTGGGCTTGTTTTATGATAGCCCAGTCAGGCTTCTTTTGGGCTTGTTTTCATAGACATGACTGCTTGTTTCTCTTCTAAAACCTGGCAACACTGCCAATGGGAGGGTCTGTCTGTTTGTTGTAGAACGTGTGCTCTCACAATCACTAGTTAGTTAATGCAGAGATAAATAAACCAAATATGCCAAAATGAAAAACTACATTTAATGAGCAATGGAGCAGGGGACTCCACATCATAAAGAAAGGGATCCTAAAGCACTGTGAACATAATTATAGGCTACTGATTTATCTCGGTCTCATTATTTTATTTGAATATATATTGTTGGGAAAGTTAATATTTGCCTAGAACCACCCCAGTGGTCAACCATTTTCATATCAAGGTCCAGTATGTATTCTGCATTTTAGCCATGGACCACCATTTGATGAGATTTGGCCTCACAGACCACAAACTAAATATTATGTTGTTGTGTGGCAGTTCAGTGCAGATTATTTGATAATGCATCTCAGGCGATTTTATGGAGTAACGCAAAAGTAATGTAACGAGTAATGTAACTAGTTACTTTCTCCAGGGAGTAATAAAGTAATGTAAGGCATTACTTTTTTCAAAAGTAATATGTAATATGTAGTGCCTTACTTTTATGAGTAACGGACCCCAACTCTGGTTATGACAGACTGACCGTCACCATCCACCCGGACTATGGCGGTTGGCGGGATTTAGCCTTAGATTTAGCCTAGGATTTAGCAGCACTGGATTTAGGATTGTTGCGTGGTTACGTCATTGGTCTCTACGTCTGACTTCGGTGGTCCACCCACCCCCTATGCACCACCCACCCACCGCCAAATCACCAAATTCAAATAGTGGAAGAAAGAAAGAAAGAACCCAACGCGGAGCGGCAGAGAAAAGTACATTTTGCGGACTCAAACTTTTACATAGACGGTAAGTTACGGAAAAGTTACTTTTTACTTTCCGCTTGTTGTTTTATCTATCCATGGGTAACGGAGAAAATGTGGAATCTCAGTGAGCACATTGTGATCGAGTGTTGGGCTTGGATCTAACGTTAGCAGCTTAGCAAAACAAAGCCCTCAGAACCGCGTGAGATCAGATTTCTTAATGGTTTGTCAATTTAATGTGATTTAAATGTGCTCTTATTAAGGATCGGTAGCCTACGTCCTCTTTTATGTAAACATGTTTTACATTTCTAAATGTATTTGCACATGAATAGTTGATTCACAACTATGACATAAACTATAATGAGGCTATGGATGCGATGGGGATAAATATGAAATTACATACAGTATACCGGTACAGTACAGGACATAATGAACAGCAGTAAATACAGGAGTGAGAGTGCGTGTGTGTGTCCTGCTGTGCTCAGTGTGCTTACAGTATACATTTGCAAATACACTATACTCTTTATTAGATTGAATCTACATGGCCTCTTCAGTGATGAACGGTCTTGGTCTTGCTGTGGTGGGAGTGTGGCGGGCCCACACGACCCTGGATGAGTCTGACGAGGCAGAGGGCTCTCCAGAAGCCCCCGATCGCTTCCGCAAGCTCCGCTCCTCATCCTCGCTTAACTCCCTTCGAATGTCTTTGCGGAAGCGGCTTCCACTGCGGTCTGTCCAGGCCAACTCCCTCCCAGAAAATCCAACCTGGGAAAACCTGCAGGAGGAGCCCAAAACCAGCACCATCCGCAAACTCACCCGCAGCGCAAGGAACTCTGTTACAGAAGTATATCAGGTAGGTCTAATGAAAATGACATGATTTGAGTGTTGTTAAATCAAGGCCCAGGGATGCGCTGACAAGTGAGAGAAAAGAATATTCCCTCATGCTGTCCCTGATGCCCCATTCCCTCCCTCCCCTCAGAGAATGCAGAGGAACTCTTCACGTGAAGAGTGTTTGGTTGCAACACCGGTGCGGATATGTGATGGTGAAGAGAATGGCATGTCATTGTCAACCTCTCGCACCCCAAGACGCACTCCTGGTCGACTTGCTACCACCACGACTCCCGGGCGGACACCAAGACGCACCCCGAAAGTGGCAGTGACACCCCGGCGTACTCCGGGCTCAAGACACAAGTCGGGGATTAAGGGGGATCCAGAGGCTGATAAAGATGTGCGGGGGGTGAAGGCAGGTGGAGGACGGAGGCAGCTTATCCGCATGGCTGCGTTAAGAAGTCCCTTTGCCTCCCCCAACACCCAGAACCAGAGACAGTGAGTGCTTTATGTACAGCCCTGTACATACAGTAATAGTAGGCTATAACATAGGCTGTGGTGTGGAGCATATTTGTGAATTAGATATTTTTTTTATTTCCACATTAAGAAAAGTTGTGAAGACATAAAACTCCCCCGTTTTATTGTTTTATTTTTTTAGTTATATTGTATTGTTTACAATTGGTTGCCTCTCTTTTCTGACAGGAAGTTTGACCAGGACTTAGAGAGTGTTTCCAGTGGGCTTCGGAAGTTGAAACGCCTGTCCAGAGCCTTTGATGACGTCATCAGGAGAGAAGACAGGTAAATTCTCAATGTTGTTGACAGTGCTGTCAAGACGAACATTGTTAAGGCCTATTCATACTCTACTTTTAGGTGATACGGTGACCACCGAACACAACAACATGACGTCACTCCAGTGGTAAATAGGGTTGGGACCCGGAACTTGGTCTGAGATTGAAGAACCGGAGCCGGTTCCATCGTATTTAAATTATCGGTTCCCCAAACGGGTCTCGTCTGTCTTCATTTGGCTCAGCTGTGTCTGTGTGAATGCATCCAAGCGGCGCCACCTAAACGTGTGAGTGAGGTGGATACGCCCACTGATCTAAAAGGATCAGTATGCTAGTAGAAGTGTGGTTGGACTTTACCAGTGGGTGCAATCCTTTCGTGCAAAGGTGGTAGCACGTTGACTTTAAGGAAACCTCTCCACAGAAACAAGGTTATAATATTATCTAATCAATATTATCATACCTAGTCTGACCCAACCCAAAGCACGACAAAATATGTGACAAATTGGACGCGCTCACTAAAATAATAGTTGTAACAATTTGTAATAATAGTGTTGTATTTTTTATGTAGCCTAGTAATCACGCAGGTAAATCACCTTTTTATAAGTAGAAATTCTACCGTTAGGAACCGGACTTGTTAAGGGGGACTCGGTAAGGAACCGGAACCGTTAAAATCCTAACGAGTCCCAACCCTTGTGGTAGGCGACCAAAGACGTCTCTCTGTTTTTACTAACCACTGTTCGGTGGTCACCTTATCACATAAAACTGGAGTATGAATACTCACCGAACACATCGCTAGTTGTTTTGTTATTGCTGAGGTAGTGGAAAAGGTTAATTTCATTTGACAGGTTAAGTGTCTTTGTTTTGTTCTGATAGGCTACCACTCTACTGCCCAATTTACTGTATAGTCATCCACAGGCCCATGTGGACATGCATGTATAGTGAACGCAAAGCAGACGCAGACCATAGGAGTAATTATTGTCTACGTGAATCTGGCAAAAGGCAGTGGACATTCCATCCATATCTATCATGTGTGTGTGTGTGTGTGTGTGTGTACATACATACATACATACATACATACTATACATGTAATAAAATGGGGGACAATGTAAACAGATGTTGGGAAATAAATCAGACTAGACTTAGACTAGTCTAGTCTAAAGGATTCAAGCTGGAGGTGCTGGAATTTGTGGTTGAAACGTTGTGGTCTCTGTATGTGTGTCTGTTTTCAAGTTATCAACTCTGGGTAAGGAAGGGCGGCAGTAGCAGTAGAACATGTGAATATGGATAAGTGAAAAATGTATTTTAAGGGGATAGATTTCCATGGATTTTTATGAATGGACTCATTTTCCATCTCCCTGTTGTTGAGCCATGATATTAATTTCTGATGATTTATTAGAAAACATGTGCTGAATGCATGACTGCCCCGACCTTCAGTGACCCACCCACTAAAAGAATCCCAGTGTGCTCTGCAGCATCTCCCCCAAAGACCCCTCACCCCTCCCCCGCTCACATTCTTCCCGCCCGAGTTTCAAACTGGGTCTGTGTTTCTGGTATTTAGTTGAAGAGGGTGGGGTGAAGGCAGTTGAGGAAGGAAGCCTGATGAAAAAAAAACATATAGGGTCAGTGTGTGTGTGTGTGTGTGTGTGTGTGTGTGTGTGTGTGTGTGTGTGTGTGTGTGTGTGTGTGTGTGTGTGTGTGTGTGTGTGTGTGTGTGTGTGTGTGTGTGTGTGTGTGTGTGTGTGTGTGTGTGTGTGTGTGTGTGTGTGTGTGTGTGTGTGTGTGTGTGTGTGTGTGTGTGTGTGTGTGTGTGTGTGTCCATTGTCATATTTGTGTGAATTCCAACTGCTCAGTGAACATTCAATGCCTGGAACAAAAGCAAATGAAAAACATGGATTATTTTTTTTATAAATGTAACAGCATTAACATCACTATTTATTTTACTCCCTACAACAGGCGGTTCAACTATTCCCTAATTACAGAGTAGGGATGAAGGTACATTTGTGAATGATACTGTAATAAGTTAACTGTATGCTATATTTACTAAGAGGATGGCATTTTTGAGCATGTAAAAAAACAGCATGGTTGATCCGGCTTGCCAGATGCATGACGGAGCATGGGGCTGCTCATCAGAGCTCTCAGAGGCAGAGCGCTTTCTGACAGAGAGTCAGAATACAAAGTTGGTTCTTCTTATGTTTTACTTGACTGGTAATATACTCACATATTCAACAGACAAATACAGTACATGCTCTTCTGCTTGCATCTCACTTCACTGGCCTCTTCGGCTCTCAAACCCAACTTTTTCTCCTTTCCCAACACTTATGTGACTAGGGTGATGTAATGCTCTATTCTATAATCTATGTTTGACAATTATCAACATGATATGCAGCATTACCGCAATATATTTTCTTTATCAATATTAACTGATCATAGCAAAACATTTGGGATTATGCAGCATGCATCCCTAACATATACACTAATTCAGAAGTGCTCTTTTGACATTTTGATCAATTTTTATCTCTCTCTCCCTCTCCACTATTCCTTAGAGTCCCTACCAGGACCAATGCAGTGGATCATTATGGGGGCATGATGAGGAGAAGATTGGACCCCAGCGGTAAACTCAGCCGCTCCAACCTCTCGCGCAGAGCTGCAAACCTCTCGCACACATTAGGAGGCTGGGCACACACAGCTGTCAACAATGTCTGCAAGCCTAACTGAAACAAATGTTTCTGTGTCTGTTTAAATGAACAAATGGACCTTTTTTGTAGACATTTATGTGGACCGCCATGGGTAGTACCTACTTTATGTAAACGGGACTGTCATTTGTGTGTGTGTTTACATGTCTCAATGTAGCTTGTATTGTTGTCGTAGCTACCAAAGGGATTCCTATGTTGTTATGTTATGTACGTGTTATAGCTGCTACTTCTGTGATAATTTTGTCACAGCTGGGAAAAGCTGTTGTGCTTTATGTTCTCTCTATGCTCGTCACACAATGAGCATGTTTTCCTGATCTTTTTGGGCTTATGACCAAATTCTTTGGAAGTATGTTTCCCTAAATACTATATTTTGTACTCACACTAGGGCTGGGCAATATGGATGAAATCAAATATATTTTGACCAAATACTGTCAATATCGTGACAATATTGTGAAGTTGGCTATTGGTGCATTCACTATGCTTATCAAGAACTAAGTGGGTAAAGGAAAATCATAGAACGGTCAGTAAACTTCAGAAAATTACTATAATGCACTAATACAGCCTTTATCACAAAGAAAAGACACCACTTCAAAATCCCAGACAAAGTGCCATATACCAGTAACTCAAGCTATGCTCAAAGAAAGTGGCTGAAAACGTCACTTAGAAATCATGAGACCAAAATGATGTGATAATAAACTAACATATTTGACAGGAGCTATTTGCCTGTTTTGTGAAGTAGGCAATAAATAACATTTACAATACCTTAATATCAATATATTGTCCAGCCCTGAATCACATTATTCTCATAGAAACTGTGTCTTAATACCCAATTAGAAATCATTATGTGAGACCATAATTTTATAGGATAAACTAACACTAAATATCTTTGTGACAGGGACTATTTGCCTCTGTTCTATTAAGTATGCAATTAATAACTAACATTTATTATACCCTTTTAAGGGTTTGATCCTGCCAAGCTACGTATATATACTGTAGTATAGTACTATGAAAGACACTTTTATTTTTGTACGTTTCTCTGTTGGAGCCTGTATTGACCTGAATATTGTTTATTAGACCCAATACATTATACATGAATGATTCCGTAGTATCCAGGAAGATGTGAAGGTCTTGACCTCATTCATTGGTTTGATGTAATGAAGCCATATATAACTATGGGGACTGATCCACCCTGTGACCTTTTTACTTTACTGTTTTTAGTATTATGTTATATCGACGACTAGCTCCCAGTTTATCTTATATAAACAAAGGGAGAAGAATGAATTGTAAACCTTTTTTTGTAACTACACGTACACAGCAATAAACCCTTTTAGGGAAAAAAATGTTTTTGTTGATTTTTAATTACACAACTGAAGTAAAAATGTACTTGACAAATTATTACGATTATTGTGCTCATAGTTAGATAATTCATTGTTACAGTGCACTATTCAATGGCAAAGCTAGTTAGTACAACTACATTGAAATGTATGGCATACATCAGTACTATTCCTATTAAGCTTTGAGTATATATTAAGCTATTAAGACCTTTTAAACAGGTGACTCCTAGCCTCGGTCCCAGGCTTACTTTGGTGACTCCTCTCACACTGAAGGAAATGGTGTAGCCAAGTGGTGGAACTATGCAATAACCATTTTCCAAATTTGTCCCTCACTTCTTCCCGTCGGTAAGCACAGCAGTGACGCTGTATAGGCCCCTCCTCTCCGCTCTGTCTCTCTGGCTTTGTGTTTAGTGCCGAACCCACGCTGCAGCTGCCTTCTCTTGGATACCCGGAGCTGCAAAACACCTGAAAATGGCCCTCCACGTACCCAAAGCTCCGGGCTTTGCCCAGATGTTGAAGGACGGTGCTAAGGTGAGACTCGATAGCAAGATGAAAGGAGTGAACGAGTCTAAAACGAGACATTTGTGATTTTGTGAGCTAGCTTCTTAGCTAGCATCTTGAGGAAGCAGCGCAGTCATGGGCACAGTGTCATCATCATGTGGGAGAGTTCTAGAAACACCGCTAGGCCGCTCGGCTCAACCTGTCAGCATGCGGTGCCACCACGGCTTCTATTCGGTCTCATTGTACTCCTCCTTGTAGAATATGTTTACGGATGTTTACGGTGTGTCCTGTAGACATCACATTATATGCTGTACACACACTGTTTGTTAGCGATTAGCCATTGTAGACAAGGATACACCCATTGTACACAGATAAATCTGAGGTTCTGAGCCATGACTGGTCTGATGCTCAGAAAAGTTGGGATACATTTTATTTAAGCCCAATTTAAGGCTGCAGAAATTCCCATTTGTTGCATCTGACGTTAGTATAATCTTTTCGTGCTAGACAGTGCCATTACTTAGTAAGGGCAGTGAGGCGTTGGCTAGCCCCTTTCGGAACCCTGTATAATTGTTTGTATTTGGGATAATACGGGTTCCGAAAGGCTAGGCGTTGGAGTACATGTTTTAATATTACTTTATTTCAAAGTCGTAATTACACTAACAATCTGTATGATGTCTACTGTCATTTTCAGGCCTTTTTAATTTTTGGACCCCCGGTTAGATTTTTGCCTCTGGGGCCCCAATCTACAGTCTAAAAACCCTCTTGAGTTACTGTCAGACCTGTAAGCGTCTATACTTAGTTGACCATCAATCCGTTAGCTGATGACCCCCTGGAAACCACACAAGAACCCATGGTGGTCCCCAGGCCCAGACTGCATGTTGGGAACCAGTGTTCTTTGGCCTTTCCCATGTATTGATTCATTGTGTCTTTGCTCATTTCAGCACTATTCAGGACTTGAGGAAGCAGTCTACCGTAACATCAATGCCTGCAAGGAGCTGGCTCAGACCACACGCACAGCTTATGGGCCAAATGGTGAATGTCATAAATATTATAAGCTCCTCCATTTCTGATAGGAAAGTGATTTGTAAACTTAAAAACGGAGTTTTGTGAAGCCTGTTGATACTACATACTGATTTCATAATGCATGTTGTCGTCCCAGGCATGAACAAAATGGTGATCAACCACTTGGAGAAGCTATTTGTCACCAACGATGCTGCCACCATCCTTAGGGAACTTGAGGTGAGGCTATCCGCGGTATTTGTTCAACATGTTCCCCTCGAATGCAAATTTAAATTCAACAACTTAATTATCCTCTCGCGTGTCATTTACAGGTGCAACATCCAGCTGCCAAGATGATCGTGATGGCCTCCCACATGCAGGAACAGGAGGTCGGTGATGGGACTAACTTTGTGTTGGTGTTTGCTGGTGCTCTGTTGGAGCAGGCAGAAGAGCTACTCAGAATGGGTCTGTCTGTGTCTGAGGTAAGTTATACTCCTTTTACAGAAGTTAACAGAACCATAAAACAAAGCCAGTAGCTGGACTTTAGTGTTTCCCATACATACAGTAGTTGATGGGCTTTTTGTTGAAGCCCATGAAATTATCCAATCAACCTGAGACAAAGATCATGTATTTTGAAATGACAACACAATCATACTCAACAACTGATAACGGTGTGTTTATTGATCACATGGGTCACAGCTGGACAGATGTAGTAAAATCACACGTGTGAAGTGAGGGTTGCTCTTATCCATCATACATCATCTAATTCTATTATAGCTAACTAAAAATCACGAATAATAATATTCAACAAAGACAGTCATAAAACCAGATAAATAGAACATTACATTTAAAAATGTAATAAACACCCATTTCCAGTCATAGAAAGAATACTTCATATTTTTTAAACTCAAATGAATTACCTTTGGTATATTGTTCCACTCCACCCTTGTGTATTGGAATTTGGAATGGGCTTCTAAATTCTACCTACCTTATGTTTTAGGTTTGGTTTAAGATAAGCTGACCTAAGATACAAATTATGATGTATGCTTAGCCTCCCTATCCCACTTTGTCTTGTAGGTGATTGAGGGCTACGAGATGGCAATGAAGAAGGCACTGGAGATCCTGCCAGAGTGTGTGTGCGCTTCAGCCAAGGACCTCCATGACTTAAACGAGGTCACAGCTGTGATCCGCCCAGCCATCATGAGCAAACAATATGGCAACGAAGACTTCCTCGCCAACCTCATTGCCCAGGCCTGTGGTGAGTCAGCAAAATATTCTAGTAATATAATTCAAATTTATTAGAAAATATTTGAGGAATAGCTTGAAAATGATTGAGGAAACCAAAAAAGTTAATTGGTTTACATGTTTTAATTTGCACCTAATTCTCGAATATTCTGTTGCTGCAGTCTCCATTCACCCGGAATCCGGCAATTTCAATGTTGATAGTGTCAGAGTATGCAAGATCTTGGTGAGTGTGGCATTCTATACTTAAAGACAATCTAAAAAAAATCAGTGTGGGTGTTGGCTTCTTCTAAATTGCTATCTGTGGTATTTCAAGGGATGCGGTTTGACGGCTTCCACCATGCTGCATGGCATGGTGTTCAAGAAGGAGGCAGAGGGAGACGTCACATCAGTAAAAGATGCCAAGATCGCTGTTTTTTCCTGCCCGTTTGATGGCATGGTGACAGAGACCAAAGTAAGGAAGGCTTCAATGGTTTTCTAGTGCTTTACAGTCAACAGTTTCTGTTGACAGAGAGTGGCATGTCCAGGGGGTGGCCTGGGGTCATTACACATTCTGTGCATCGAGTGTAGCCGATCGATGACTCACCAGTGTTTCCTTGCTGTCAATTTCTCCATGTCTTAGGGTACAGTATTGATAAAGAGTGCTGAGGAGCTGATGAACTTCAGTAAGGGGGAGGAGGACATGATGGAGGCCCAAGTGAAGGCGATCAAAGAAGCCGGTGCCAATGTGGTGGTGACTGGAGGCAAGGTGGCTGATATGGCACTGCACTATGCCAACAAGTACCAGCTCATGGTGGTCAGGTAGGAAAAATATGACATCCCTGAAATGTTCGTGATCAAACCACATGAAAGACTTGATCCGAATTGGTGAACTGGAAGAACAATCACTAATTTCTGGGGCAGCCGGGAGCTACTTTCGCTTTCATCAGAAGCGCTGATAACCCTAGTACCGCGAGGTCGCAGGGATTTTTTTTATTGAGTTCCTAAAACATTGATGTTCTGTATGAACACCTCAATCTGAGCTTCAATTCCGAGATAAACGCCGCTAACCGGTAAAAATGATAGTAGCGATACTGGATGCATTATAACACTAATAACTCGTTCAATGTCGTCCTAGGCGATCTGGGACTTTTATAAAAGTAGGCTTTTTTTTATTTATTTCTTTTGCTTTTTTTTTTATGGAGGGACAGATGTCCAATGTCATTTTTAATCAGATAATGAGTTAAAATTATTCAGTTCTTGTCTTACATCGGTTGTATGTTTATTTTATATAATTTTGTTCCTGCTTTTATCATTTGTCCTATGTTTATCACTAGCTTTATCATAGCATTTTTAAATGGTTATTAGTGACATTTTGAGTTAAAATAAGTTAGATATCAAGCCAATTTATCTTGTAGATGTAACTTATGAGTGTCCAACTGAGTATGGGTTGTGAACTTGTGAGTGCTGATAAATGCACATTTCAAAATAAGATGAGACACTGCAGCCTTTCTTAGTAAATCCTAAAATAGCCAATCTACTGTACAAGCTCGGCACGCATCAAATCGCAGAACGCGTAGCTTGGCACACGGCACTGCTGCATAACTAAGTATACATTTGGCTCAACTTACTCTTTTATGTTCCCCTCCAGGTTGAACTCTAAATGGGACCTCAGAAGGTTATGCAAAACAGTGGGAGCTGTTGCACTCCCCAGGCTGGTGAGTTCTCAAGAGTCTGGTCTGTGTTAAAATATTACAGTAACGACAATACCTAAGAGGACCTTTTAATCTCACTATGCAAATGACACTGATGCAGTGCCAAATTAATCAATTTGATTTAGTATTGTGGCTTTCATAGTTCCATGGTTACCTACCAAGCTAGGTTACACGCATAGAAAATCGGAGAACAAGAAAGGTGGCCCAAATAGCTCCATGGCTACCACCAAACATTAACTACACCAATCAAACTTGCTGAAATTGCAGATGTATTTAAACATTATTAAGCAATGTTGCCACAGATGCTCACTGCTCACAGCAGTGAGCATCTGCTGCAATGTCAACGTAACCCACATACTAGGTTACCACCACTAATCAAAATGTGGGTTCATTAGGCTGTTGGTGGAATATATTGGCACTCATCAGAATGCCTCTCAGCCAATCAGAATGTGAGGCTCTAACTGGTATATGTATCAGCCATGTTTGACATCAGTTTT
Source organism: Protomyctophum bolini (assembly GCF_963924005.1). Classification (NCBI taxonomy): domain Eukaryota; kingdom Metazoa; phylum Chordata; class Actinopteri; order Myctophiformes; family Myctophidae; genus Protomyctophum; species Protomyctophum bolini. The sequence continues at coordinate 30,529,188 of NC_137874.1, read as the reverse complement.
GTTGTGTTGCAGACCCCTCCCACTCCAGAGGAGATGGGTCACTGTGACAGTGTCTACATTTCAGAGATGGGAGACACGCAGGTGGTTGTCTTCAAACATGGTAAGAATCGCAGACCTGCACCTTTATTTCTCCAGAAGGTGTTTCACCTTTTTAACACATTCTAAATAATTGTTAACAGACAAAGAAGATGGAGCCATCTCCACACTGGTGATCAGAGGGTCCACTGAGAATCGAATGGATGACATCGAGAGGGCCATCGATGACGGAGTCAACACTTTCAAGGTCCTAGTCAGGGTAAGTCCCTTTTCACAAGGACACATGCAGCATTGTAATCAGATTAAGTATTTAACAATGAATGCAACCTGTGTGGGGTGTTTCAGTCTGATTTCAATAATTGGGATGGAACATTTACGATGTATCCACTAACTACTGGTAAGCTTAAAAAAAGAAGAAAAATATATTGTAGTATACTCCTTGGTAAACTAATAAATATTAAACTCATGAGTATACTCCTTGGTAAACCGATAAATATTAAACTCGTCTATCTCAAGAGGTAACTATGACATAAGATTACATTACATATACAGTTGTATTGTGTTCTTAATGTCTTATCTTGCGCTTAAGATATACTATGTGTACAGTCTCAACTCTTTAAAATAGAGATGTGCCCCTATTTATTTTTGGTGCAGTAGAATAGTGTTAAACAGAAGGTGAATAATGGCAAATGTTTTGCTAAAATGTCCAGACATCTCTGTTGACTCTGCGTTGTTCACAACAGCAACATTCTAAACATGGTTATTTCTTTTCTCTAGGACAAACGTATGGTACCTGGGGCCGGAGCCACTGAGATTGAGCTGGCCAAACAGATTACATCATATGGAGAGGTACACAGAATTGATTGTACTGACATATGCTAGGTTTACACTTTTTTATTATATGAATGGGTAGATGTGTACGGTAGTATAATTATTTTACATATTTTTGGGGCCTTTTCTGCCTTCATTAATAGATAGTAGACTGGCAGGAAACGGGGAAAGAGAGATGGGGAGTGACACGCAGCAAAGGTTGTCGAGATTAGCAGCCTATGTGTCCAGACTGCTACGCTAGCTGCCTGGGCCATTATAATTTTATCTTGAGGGGAACCAGATGCAGTCGGTCATTTTGTTATAATGGAGGGTACGGAGGGTGGGAGATGATTATGCTAATACAGTAGCTAACAGTGGTGGGCTAACTGAGTGTGGACACTCACATAATTATCGTTATAGTTATTGATTTAGTTATTTGACAAGCCTTAAGACTTGCATTTCCTGCACAGTAATAATGTAATACAGTCTATCTTTACACTCCGAGTTAAACTAACTGATTTTTCTGTGTCCACAAACATGTCCTCCGTCTCCTCCGTCTCCCTAGTCATGTCCGGGTCTGGAGCAGTATTCCATTAAGAAGTTTGCTGATTCCTTCGAGGCTATTCCCCGTGCCCTGGCAGAGAACTCTGGTGTCAAGGGCAATGAGCTCATTTCTAATCTATACGCAGCTCATCATGAGGGAAACAAAAACATGGGCTTCGACATTGAGGTATGTGTACTCACTGTGCATTAGTGCAGTTGTTAAATCATGTGACATACTTTGTTGTCTGAGAAATTGTGTCCAATGTAAAATACTTATTGGATGTATTTTGTTGCTTAAAGGGTTATCATTACATGCACTATATTTCAGACCCTATGACTAATTGTGGGGGTATGTTTGCGTGATGTAGGCAGACGGTCCTGTCCTGAAGGACATGCTAGAAGCTGGTATCATGGAACCTTACCTGGTCAAATTCTGGGGCATCAAATTGGCTACCAACGCTGCCGTCACAGTTCTTCGAGTGGACCAGGTGGGTGCCCATACATACACAAACAAACAGGCACCACAATATGTGTAAACTCAAAACAGGGCTTAGTGTTTTCACTGATTTTGTTTTCTTGATTGTGCTATATTTAAGTTCTGTTGTCTAAGACCATATGTTGGGGGAGAATGCAAGAAGCAAAACAATATATCTGATACTTAAATGGTATAAAAGATTGGTTTCTCCAGATTGGGTAAATAGCCGATCGAGTCATTTTGAGTGAAACTCGGCAGATCACCTCTACCTCTACCTACCATCTGTTTAAACAACATGCCATCTAAATGCCATACTTGGCTACTGTGGACAAGCAAACGGATACATTATCTAAATCCAATACAGTACTTGTACCAACAACATACATCTACATCAAATAATTGGCATCTATCAAAATAAGTGATACAAGGTATGAGTGATAGGAGGTGATGTAGAGGTAAATCTTGAAATAATTGTATTGGTACATTTTATTTTTTAATGAACCCAAAGCAATATTTTAACCAACAAGGACTAGTATGGAAGGCTGTTAACATATTTGATGCCTAGGACATTGTATACGTCTTACGGTATTTTATATTGATTAATGTAGGCCCTGGTCCCTAAGCTACATCTGGCTAGCTCTGGAATATTAGCGCGGTCTACACAGGCCATGACCTGAAAATCTAGATGGCTGACTCCATTGAGTCACGGTCTGTTTACCTTTTCCAGATGCCTATCTCGGATTCAAATCCCAGAGTCGCGATTCTAATCAAAATGTTCTTGTTTCGGATGACTTAGATATGCGATCCAATAGATCCAACGTTTGTGGCTTACACTTTCGGTTCCCGTAGAATGGACTGCATGGCAGAGGCGAAAATAATTATTACCTGACAAAAAAAAGTTATAATGTAAACTGTATGCATATGATCAGATCATCATGGCCAAGCCTGCAGGGGGACCCAAAACTCCCAAACAGAGAGGCCACTGGGACAAGGATGACTACGATGAGGCGCCCGATAAGTTTGAGACTCACCATTAAGGTTGTGCTCTCTCTCAGCAGGTGCTGGAATGTGTGTGCGTTTGACACCGGGGCAAAATGCTGCACCAATATACTGACATAACTCAGACACTGGGGGAAATGTTGTGTTCCAACTGACTGCCTGTCACTACTAACATTAGTTTGTACTGTATGCGTGTGACACTAAACTGTGCTCAATGGTGTTTGCTTATTTAGAAATGAAAAATGCAATAGATTTAAAATGAGAATTCTGTGTTTTCAATTCCATTTTAATATGCACGAGGTGTGTCACTGACATGATGAGACTAAATCACTTCCAAGTCTTGCACAGAACTCGGATATGGTGTGACTGCATGATGCATGTATTCAGTGATCCATTTTAACTGCAACAGTTGGATACAGAAGTTGAAGAAATGGAAATATTGCAAGTTGCAGTTCTTGATAATCCAACTGTACATTCAGGACATATCTGAGAAATGCAAATAAGAGATGTGCCTCACCTGATTATTTGTTGCCAAAGATGAAGGTAGACAATATTTTTAAGATATGCTCATTTAAGCTTCAATTGTCACTTTGTGAGCTGGAGAACGTTTAACTTTTTAGTTCCGTTACTTTGATTAATTTGTGCGTCATTTAAGCCTAATTTATACTTTTCACAACAACGGAGATCGTGGATACTGTGGAAATCTGTTATTTTCGGCTATTGACACCATCATGTAAAGTATTAATTAGGTTTTAGCAGGTATAGCCAGCAGTCTGGATCCCCAGAAAATTGCTTTCAACTTGTATGGGAAAACATTGTTTGACTGCTCTCTCTCTCCTCTTAGATAATTATGGCCAAACCAGCAGGGGGACCCAAACCGCCCAAGCAGGGAAAGAATGACTGGGATGAGGAGGACTGAACCTGAGCCCCTAATCTCTCACCCTACTTGCAAAGAGCAACCCTACCCACAAAGAGCAACCAGTTCTTGTATCAAAAACACCCTTTTTTCTACTTGTTTATTTAAGGCCCAGCTGTTGGTTTTTTTTTGTTTTGTAGCTATGACCATGCTTTTGCTTTACAAAGAAAGATGTTGTTTGAAAAAAATGTAATGATAGCACTGTCTGCATTTTATGTTCTGAGTCCCAAAAAATAAAAGGCACTTGAGCTGTCAACATGTCCTATTTATTTTTAATGAATGTACCACATTGTAATTCATGTATGACTTGACACCAGCTAATCTCTCCAGAACAGAAGGAAACCGCAGATGATGCTTTTCTTTCCTTTTTTTGCCAATGGGTTTCCATATGGGATTCCAGCTAATCCTAATGCACACTTGACCCTTCATTAGTAGTGGCAGCAAGTAACTAGTTGACTGTACTCTTAACTGCTGTTCATTGGTACAGGCCTTTATACACTACTATAGGATAAAGGATTACTTAATAATGCTTTCATTTAAGTAATTTGCCAGTATGAACTACTGTGTCTTCCGTTAGGGCCCAACAAACCCACGGTGAGGCCTTTAGGAGGTCCATTCAAGCCACCAAGGGCAAGGTGGAGCCTGGGGAACCGTTGCGGCTTGAGAATCCACCATTCCTGAATAAAGTGCCTGGTGCTTTTAATACTCTTATGGGTGCAACGCACAGGGGTGGACCTGGTGAGACATAGGAGGTTCTCGGACAGGAGTCAACCCACAGAGCCTAGTCCTTCCACGCGCCAGAATGGTACCTCCCAGTCCCGGCAGAGTAGTTCAGGAGGAACGGATTGTGTGGCCCTGGTTTTTCCCTAATGGGACTGATCGAGGGTAGCTACTGGGACGTAAGTCGGGACTTGATCACCCCGGCTGGGTCACCTGAGTGAGGGGTATGATGTTGGGAGACCCGAAACCCTGATGACCTTGGATTACATCACTGAGGGTACGTCGTGCATCCATGTATCTATGTATTTTCTTAGTTATGTGTGTTGTTAGCATAAGGAAACAAACTTTACTGCTGCTGCTGGACAGGTAAGTGGACTCACTGGTTAGTTTGAATGAAGAAAGGCACATTCACGATTACTTTTAATTGGTCACATGTGGAAGACTGCTATTAGTAGCAGTAACTATTACAATGCCAATAATTAAAGGTTAAAGACAAATGTTAAAACCATAGGTCAGTGCTGGTGCATGTGTTATAATTTTGACATACCGGTAAGTAGGTCCAATGGTCCATTAATAAAGCATAATCATCTTAAATTAAACTAGGGCAATACAATAAAGTGGCTATATTGCTTATGTCGCAAGAGGAAATGGAACAACCATTTTATTTTCAAACCAGGGGGAAATGTATTCGTTTTGCAATGACTCCATGCTTTCTTTATAGATGCAACAGGCTAACAGCAAAATAACTAAATAGACTTGTAACCTTTACAATGGCAATCGTTGGCTTTTTTATTTTTGTATCGTTACTTGGCAAATATGGCATGTGAATTGCGACACTAATGTGAATGTGTGTCTGGCTGGCTGCAGTAGCAGCAGCACGACCACGAGTGTGTGCGTGTGTGACTGTGCAAGCCACCGCTAAACGAGTTTATGTTCTCATTGGATGACGAAGATGTGGGCGGACTTGCGCTGACGACGTTGCGGGGATTCTCGGATTAACTTGTTTACGGTATGTCGCCATATCTCAGAGTCACAGTTTACACAACCCAGATAGTTGAAAGTGTGTGAAATGACGCTTAATGAACAGAGTAGCAGCTAGTAGTAGAGTTTTAACACACACATGATGACACATCCGTAAACAAACAGGTGCGTGAGCCCGTGTGGTGGCAGCCGACCGTGCAGGGAGACTGCACTGCATGGACGTGGACGAGGAGTTGACGACATACGATGAGGACCATTCGATGATCACCTGGCTTCTGTCACAGAAATGGGGGCCGAAGCCAGCAGAAGCAGGAAGGTGAGTGCGGCTCCTGGCTGCATGCGTGTGACGCACGTAATGGGGATCCCCATATGGAGACCCCCCACCCCTCCCCGTTACCCACGCTTTAATCCGGATTCCTGAAATGTAAACATCGCAATAAAAGTGCTATATTAACTCCATTCAGAAATCTTAATTTGTACACTACACGGAAACCTTTATTATCATAATGGGAATTAATATAAACCCACAGATTCCATGTTTTTTGGGGGAATTCATGAATGAATTGCCAATAGAGAGAATGAGAGATTAGAGTGGGGGGGGGCGGCATTCGTACAGTGTGTGGATTGATGTTTAGCATTTGGCAAGAATGATGATGATGGACATCTTGCATGGTTGAACACACACGCATGTCGCATGACCATAGACTGTAAAGCGCATGACGCATCTTTGTAACAACGCAGAAGATCTGTCCTGTTGCCTGGGGGGGATGAGTGACAGTCACGCTGCTCCAACAAGATGGATGGATCATAGATGGATGGATGTAGGGCACAGCTTTTCCTCCCATAGCCTACTATTAGTGGTGGTGGACCACTATTATGGTAGCCCGATAATGGACACAACATGTAGTAGCCACAAATAAATTGCCTCCCTGCTCCCATACTAATTAAAGTGTTTGTTTGTTTGGTCCATATTCTTTTTGTCAAACCTTATCTTAAATCGGTTCTCCCTACTGAGATTAAAATATCCCTTTCAGGGGAGAGCTGACAACAAACATGGATTATTCTGTTTGATTTATCTCCCAATGCCCCCCCATTCAGCATGAATTAGGTCAGAGATTTAGCACGGCACCAGAATAATTAGGTTTCAGAATCTCCTCTTGCAGTATGGATATATATATATATATATATATATATATATATATATATATATATATATATATATATACTGAAGTCACAAGTAGTAGTAAACTTTTGTCAAGTCGAGTCTGTATTCTGATCAGCTCAATTTAAAATGTATAATGTTCCAGACAGTTCCAGTTTTATCTGCTCGGTTATTTGTTCAATCACTTCCAATTTCACGTATTTATCCTGCGTCCTGTATGATTTCTCTCTCCTGAGAGAAACAATCGCAGCACATTAATCATGAACTTGATGGCCCCTGTGTGTGCATGTATTTTCTTTCTTCAATCTCCAGGGGTATTCTGAAAGGCAAGAGGAGGAGCACTCCTCCTACTCGTCCGGATGGCGTGGCTTCCTCTCCAGCGTGGGCCTGTCCATCCCAGCAGGTCTCTGTCGCCTGGCTCCGTCCGCCCTGCACCTACGACAGCGCCGGATGCTCCAGGGGAAGGCCGCCAACATCCCTGACCATGTCCTGAGGCTGGCCGGAGTCGGTCCAGAGAGGCTGAGAGCAGAGTGGAGTCTGCCAGCGTTCATCACCATGTTTCTACCCGAATTCCCCCATAGAACTATGCCCAGGGAGCAACATTTTCAGGTAGGTTTCAAGTAAAATCCAACATGATCTCATTGCTCTTTAATATTTAGTGTAAATAAATATAATTGTGCTGTTCAGAGTAAGAGGTTTGTATATTTGCCAAAACAACTATATCTCCATTTTTGAATTGCCTTTCTTTCCCAGGAGAGAAAGAATTTCCAATTTTGGAGTTAATCCAGGCACCCTTTTTCACTCTCAAATGTTGCTTTGTCATGTCTTTCTGTCCATTGCACAGGTGTTGGGTTACATCACCAAAGGTTCATTTGGGCCCATCCTGAAAGTTAAGGACAAAGCTAAAGAGAAGACTTATGCTGTCAAAGTAAGACCTATATTTATTTAATTTATGTGCCTCTAGCTATGTGTTCCCTATGTGTGAATGTGACTTATAATTGACTTTGTGTGTGTGTGTGTGTGTGTGTGTGTGTGTGTGTGTGTGTGTGTGTGTGTGTGTGTGTGTGTGTGTGTGCGTGTGCGTGTGCGTGTGCGTGTGAACAGGTTATACCTAAATCAGAGATTCTAAGGCTTGGTGTGCTGGAGCAGTCTAAAGAAGAGGTCATAGTTCAAGTGAGTGCTAACATACAGTATGAGTCACATGATCAATGAACAGGAGCAAATAATAAAAGAGCAAATCAAGAAAAATAACAGGTCTACCCATCTTTAGCAGCATGATACAGTTTTCACTATGGTGTGTGGACAGTAAAATCCTTAATTATTGAACACTGAAGAGTGTACAAATGGTGGGTGGGTGAGGAGGATTGGGAAAGGAGTTGTGGGAGAAGATGTAAAGAAAAACAAAGAGCCATATTCTCTTTCTGTGAAACTTGTATGTGATGTCATACTCTTTGAATAACATTTATTAAAAAAAGAAAATTAGAAAAAGTGTACAAATGGAACAAAATTGACCCTATTGGTTCAATTTGAGTAAAATTTATATGAAGGATTTTACTGTGTGGTATTAATAGAGAGATGACTTCCGCACACCCGGTAGGTAATTTGGAGCAGGTGCGATGATGACGAGGCATACAATGTGTCTCTCCTTTCTACACTGTGGTATTAAGAAATGGATTTTGATTTGGATCTCTTTTAGCCTTTCGGCTAATCTTCCAAGAGTCCAGTCAGGATTCAGGAATAAGTTAAAACATTACAGAATACATTACATTACATTACAAAATACACTGATGCTAAATGACAACAGTCAAGTATCACAGCGTAAAGTACCTATACCTCTAGTCCTCTACTCACTCATCCGCACTCACTCACACAGGCACAGCATATGCCTGCCCACAGATACAGTACATTCACCTATCTATAGTGGACTATGCATGGTCCACTATGGAAACAGAATGATTCACTGTCGGTCAAGTGATCCTTCACAAAACTGAAAAAATACTTTTGGGTGGACTGTGTGTTGAAAAGCAGGCCATGGTGGGAGCCAACCCCTGCCCCTGTTCTGTGAGTCTCTCGTCAGTAATGAGCTGTGTTTCAGGTTGACCTGTGACCTTTGCCCACAGCGTCAGGTTCATCACCCATTTGTCCATGAACTGCAGGACTGCTGGCAGACCCAGCGGCACCTCTACATTAGTGAGTCCTATAGAGAAACAGCCCTGATCCACAGTCCAAATCCTTCCCTCACTCTACCCTGTCTCACTGCCCAGAAGCATCCCACAATCCCTGGCATGACATTGTCAATGTTTAGATGACGTAATCATCTCTGAACCAGCCGAGAGTCATTATCCGAAACCATCCCTCCCACACTGTCTACCGTTAACAGTGTCCAAAGAATACCCACAGTCTTTATGCAACCCCCTCGTGTGTGGATTTAATGATTGGTCGTGTCCTAAACCAGCCCAGACCCACAATCTCAAAACTGCTCAGTTTAAAATGTTTCACCTCAGACCTCAGTGCCAATAGCTTTGTCCAGAAATTACTCGAAATTCTCCTTTACATGATGCTGTTGGTATGTAGATGAAACAACTGAATGGATGTCAGATGTCAATTGTCAGATAATAAATAGTGTGTTCCATACCTCTGCTGGTTTGGGGTTTAATCCCACCCAAATTCTTCTTCTGTGCCTTCTTTGAACTGTTTTCCTAAATATGAAAATGAAAAGAACATACAGTATGGGTGGCGTAGAGGTAAAGCACTCACCCCACCACCACAGAGGCCTGGGTTTGTTCATCAGCGGCGTGTCCAGCTTGACTAGGAGCTCCAGCGAAAACAGTTGGCAATGTTCGAGGGTGGGAGGACAGCATGGGATTGTGTTCTTTGTTATTGTAATGCTATTGCCCCCATCACCCATCCCTGCTGAACCAGTGCCCCAATCAACCAGTGGGAGATTGGGGCACTGGTTCAGCAGGGAGGGGTGATGGGGGCAATAGCATTACGTTACTCCTCAATGTCAGGTGAAAAGTAGTCTTGCGTGAGTAGCTAGTTGTCTCACAGCTCCGTCTACTGTCCCTGAGAAACGTCGGAGTCGGCGGAGATCTCTAACACTAGGTGACAAGAAACAACTGTATCGAAATGGTACATGGTAGTCTACACCAGTGGTTCCAAGATTATGTGACAACCACAATCTTTTGATAAATAAAGAACAAACAGGTGCGCTTCCTCTGGAAACTGCCCTTTGTTTAAGGCAGTGGGTGCTCAGCTTTGAAAATAACTTAACTCATAAACCAACACAATTTAGTCTGCTCTGAAGAAGGCTACTGCCGAGTACATGTTGGGGAAAACTGGGAATAAGAGGTTTTAAAGTTTGCTGTGAGAGATTGCTTCTGGATCTGGCCTAAACATCACCTAGACAACCTAACTTCACCAAGCTAATTAATGCTTTGTCACTCAACACTTCTTTCAACAAAACTATTCTTTATTCGGTCAAAAAAACCTCTTGTCAAAATGTCCATGCTACAAAGTGAATTAGCCTGAACAGTGAACACTATGCACCTGCAAGTGCTGTGTTAGCTGTATAATCCCCTATAGCTGTGACATTATGTCTCCTCCTACTCTCTCATGTGTTCAGCGTTTCTCTCCTACTCAACCACTGACTCAGATAATGTGACCCAGTTTGTTGCCCACCCCCCCGTGAGCAGAGGGCTGAGCTAGCCTGGGAGCCAGATGTTGAATGCTGCATACAGTACATGTACAGTCTATGTCACACCCAAAGGATATAGCAACCCTTTTTCCTTAAGCCAAACAGTAGAAAGCCTGGGTGTGCTGTATCTCTTCACCTGGAAATCAAATGATCCTATCCTCTTTTCCTGATGTCACCCCCTCTTCCACCTCTGCCTCAATAACTTTTGCATTGTATATCTTGATTGTCTTCAGCTGCATCAGCCTCCATTACAATTGTAGATATTAAGATTTGCCAGAGACAAAGTTCCTTGTGCATGCATGTTTACGTTATGAATAAAACTGACTTTGCTTACATCAGTGCCCTGTTTTAACCACCAATGCAAGGATCTATGCTCATCATACGCCTGTGTGGCGCTGCGAATGATGGAGTATCAATTATTTAAGGGGGATATATCTAGGCAGATTTGTTTTTCAGTTCAGGTTAAAAACTACAGCAGGGAGACTACATACAGTAAGGCTGACCTTATAGTACACCTTGATGTAAGCAACACAGTTGTGGCAAAAATGGGTGTGTTCGATGGGCCAATGTGCAAGAATGTATGCTGTTGACGACTGTCTATGCTTGCCCATTGGTGCACCAATGGCTTTGGGCAAATATACATAAATACGTATGTGCCACATTGGCCACATAACGCCAAGGTCGCCGCATTGGCCACGTTGTCAGCGGTGCCGCTGCCATATTGAGAGGGGCAGCTTATAACCATAACTCTGCTGCAAGAACATGCCTGAGTAGTACCTGAGAGACTAAAACTATGTTCTGTTTTATAATCATTACTGTTACTATCTATCTACAGGTATGTAAGACCAGTAAGACGCCTTAATATAGGCGACAAGCGACCGCAGGGCTGAGACACTCTACCGGAATAATGTCCCTTAATTATGTCAGCACTGTCATAGAAGTTTCATTTTAAATTGTCTCATGAGCATTGTGGTCCAAAAATGTTTATACTGTCTCAGCGATATTGTCAGGGAGTTGTCTCTGTGTCGTCACAACTGTAAATAAACTGGCTCAGAAATTTGTAATAATTCGACGGCAGTAACATTAGCGTTTTCTCTCAGTCAGTTGATTCTTTATATCCATATGAGTCAAACCACCACGATCATGGGAAGTGGATGGCAGTCAAAATGACAAAAGCGATCTTTATAATCTTAATACTTACACAAACCACCTATTTTAAGATAAGGTGTCATGATTGTTTTCATTGTGGAGAGACATACAGTACATGCAGGCCATACATGCCTTAGGAGGCACTAGCTTGCTCTCACCAATATGGTGGCCATGTTGACGCATTGCTCCAGTGAGTAGCACCAGTGAGTAGCAGCAGCCATTGCAGTATCTACATATCTACAGTATGTCTGGGCATGACTACATTTAACATACATTATTAATTGTATTAGATGCAGCTGTGTTGCTTACTAGACTGTAATGTTTTACCCTGAACTGGAAAACAAACTACAAAATCAGCACAGGGTTGATGTCCCTAAAGGCCTACACTATTTTTGAGAGTTTTAATATAGTGACATGACCAAAATAGGGACGCCAGGTTTAATGCAGTTAATTGTCCCCACTCCCACAGTGTGCGATTACTGCAGCACAGGAGACCTGTATACATACTGGGTGATGATTGGCCAATTCTCAGAAGACAGTGTGAGGCTGTTTGCAGCAGAGCTGGGGTGTGCTTTAGGTGAGTTCAAAGGATAGGTAAGGACAGAGACATGAATTTGACCTCATCAGTGTGTTTTAAACACTTTATTTGTATAGGGTATTTGTATAAGGTTCTTCCATTTTTAACTGATGGGGATTTGGCAATTATTTCCCTACCTTTTCAGTTGCTATACCAAAAGATAAAGTAAATAGTCAAAATTAGTCAAAGTCTGAATGCTGAAAATGTATATAATGTGGATATAAAAATGTGTATGACCATCAGATACAATGTAATATTAATCTAATACATTTTTAGAGATGGTTCTACATTATAGATAATTATGTCAGTTCTTTCATGTCCCCTGCAGGGTTTCTCCATGACATTGGGATCATTCACAGAGATGTAAAGGTAAAGGTGCATTCACACCAGATGCCACATGATTTCTTTGAGTCATGGATGTGAAAACGGACTAATGTAAATTGTCCCTGATAGGTGAATGGATGGATGTAAAGGCGTAACCTGTCCTCCAGCGATATTTCGATATTCAATACCCAAAGCAATGCAATCGTGTGCAATCTAAAACATTTTCAATGAATCGATATTTGCTCAGTTATGTAATGCGTTTCCCACGATTCAAGTGACACCATTATTGCTATCGTGGCAATATTTGGTCTCATTGCTCTTCTATTGAAACTCTGTTTAAAAAAATGGTGTCTAACCTAGACAAGGTTAGAGACAAATTTTGACCTTTGTGTCAAACTCATTTTGAAATTGCCCCAGAGCAAGCGAGCAGGCTATTAGCTAGTAAGTGGTAAATGTGACTCAGCACTTGCACAGGAACCCTGGGTTCAAATCTGGGATAGAACAGTACAGTTACATAGTGCAGTTTTAAATGTGAAAAGACAATGTAGAATATTGTTATAACAAGAGATATTAATCATTTGAAAAGTTGTGAAGATTATATTTTGTCAAAATTCTTTGGATTATCTGAAGAAGCTAAATATCCAATATCTATTCAGCAAAAAGAATATATAAACAGCCTCAACCTTTTGCAATAGGGTTAACTTGGCTTTACATTGCAGTGATTGAGGTGGAAAGGCTACAGTAACTAACAAGAAAATGACATGTTTACTACTTTTATCAGTAGCAATAAACATAAACAAGAACCAAGAAATTGTAAAGTTAGCCCCAAATACTGAGAGCATTCACAATTTCACAGACAATTGCATCGTTCTAAGCAATATTGAAACTGTGACCTATTTTTTGGTACTTAACCTATTAAACTGTTCAAGTTAAACATGTGTTACTGTATTTGCTGTCTGTACTTGTTCTTACATCCGGATATCCCGTCCAGGACAGGCTTCAGACGCGCCTCCTCACGAACCCATTTGATTTGGCGTTAGGAATCCATTGCCACCGCATGCCCTTGCTGACGTCGACCCCAGGCAGGGTTCGAACCCACAACCTTCCGCATGAAAGGCATATGCTCTAATATGTCTTAATGTCCCTTTTTCCTTTTTTTTCCTAGATGGAGAATATCCTACTAACAGACAATGGTAAATAATAAATTGTATTCTAGTCAGCTTCCACAAGAGGGCATCATAGCTGTGGTTCCCAAGAGATGTGGAACATCCTGTCAGGCTGTCACTGTGCAGCAGTCACAAAAACACACAAAAAGCATACTTGATTGTAATAGGGATAATAAATAGACTATTTTGCTGTCAGTTACACAGTATCTATACACAGAAAGATCATCATATTATAGTATGAAATAGTAAATTGATACATTAATCACAATAAAGATATTTTGATAGCAACATTGCTATGCAAAATGTAGAAGCTCTACATTTTGCATAGCAAAAAAAACATTAAGAATGCTTCTCTTCTCTACAAAAATAGAGAATAATGGTCTGTTCCAACTTCCAGGTCACCTCCGCCTAGCTGACTTTGGTTTGTCCCGGCGTCTGGAGCAAGGAGGTCGAGCCTTCACGATTTGTGGCACCATCCAGTATATGGGTGAGAAATGGAAAAGACAGAAAACACATTCCTTACCCACATTACTGCTATCACACCAGCGATGTGTCAAGTGCTGAATGGCAGACAACTTGCATTGTATGTGAATACGATCACAGTTGTGTTCTTATTATTAAATTAATAATATCAACAAACTGGCCTTAAGCTAAATAACATATTCATATTGCATATTCATAGTTACATTTCTTTTTCAGATGATAATTTAATAACATTTAAACACATTTAATCTAGACGTATCTACAGATATGCAGTGCATTGTGGGCGCATTTCCCGTCAGTTGGTGTGTCGGGCAACATATATGGTGGTCGGGATGAGAGAGCATGTGACATCATCTGGGATGGAGCACGTGACATCACATGACATCATCAGGGATGGAGCATATGACATCACGTGACATCATCAGGGATAGAGAAAATTAAGATCTTACCCCCCCCATGCCAAAGCGCCAGTGCTCGCCCAGCAGTCTGCTGTCACCCAGGCGGATTTAGGGCGAGGTCGCCTCTTGCCCTCAGGCGTCTTACTGGTAGTACAGAGTACAGACACAGTACATAATCATGCAGTGCAGTGAGCATGTTCTGTTTTCACAGCTCCTGAGGTGCTGAGTGGGGGACCCTACACGCATGCAGCTGATTGGTGGTCCCTGGGCATCCTCCTCTTCTCATTGGTTAACGGGAAGGTGAGGTATTCATGTGTAACTGAATGTGTATGCTACACAGTACGCATGCATGACGTTATTGTTTATTTGGTCGTGACTCCATGGTGTACTAGTAGTTAATCGTGTCACTCATGTATTCTCTTATTTTCTTTTTCTTTTTTTTTATTTATCCCACGATTTTGCAACCCAGTTTTTTTTCACCCAGTGCCAATTATCGAATGTAATCCTGGGCTGCTTCTTTTCACCTGACAGGGGGGAATTTCCCTGGCCAGACGTAGCGAGTGGAAGGAACACGTTATTCCGACCAGTTCCTTTTCACTCCATCAGGCTGGCCAGGGGGAGGTAGTTTTAGAGAACAGGATTACTGCATGTTTTTGTGAGGGTACCTACTACCTACCCTAGGGGACACGGGGAGAACATGCAAACTCCACACAGAAAAGCCCTATATTCTCTTGTTTTCTGTTTCGTGTTGACTTCAGGCATTGTTTTGGGTGCAAGAAACCTTTATCTGGCATGAATTTTGGAAAGTCACAAAATGAAAGAAGTGCATATGGAGCAAAAAGGGGAAAAGGGGACATTGATGTTTCAAACTTTCTTTGTGTTAATTCTTTATTAATTTATTTTCTCCCTTACGTGTCCAATTCTGCTTAGTTTCCTTTGCCTCCAGAGGCAGACCACTGCCACATGTTGAGGAAAGTCAGGAGTTTCCCCTATGAAATGCCACTTAGCTTTAGCCCTCCACTGGCCTTGTTAATCACTGAGGTAAGTACACATGCACATGCATGCACACAAGCATACAGACAGGCACACACACATACTGTACACACATAACTGCAGTAGCCTTGCTATTCACTGAGATACTGTAGGTCATTTACACTGGATGAAAGAATTTAGAAACAAGATCATTTAACATATAGTATATACCAATATTAAATTATATATCATACACTGTTATCTTTTAACTGCAAGAGAGGGCTAGAATGGTGTCATGTTCACAGTCACAAACCTCTCTGCAGTTACTGTGCAAGACTCCTAGCCGTCGGCTCAGGACCCTTGATCGTTTCAAACGCCAAACGTTCTTCCACGGAACAACTTTTGACCTTACGCTGCTCCAACGCCGACCTGTGGAGGTAATTTGACAGAACTTTTTTGAGTGGCGCTAGCCCCTCCTATGCACAGCTTTGTTTGTAGGTGTGTTTGTAGCATGGAACGGGATGATTTGATTGGCTGATATATGATGATCAGAGCGTCCCTCACTTCACACGAGTGTGTTTTTTTTTAATTATAATATTATTGCAAGATTGGAAATGTGCATATTTCTCTCAATCTTGCTCTCAAAGGCTAAATATATAGGTATAAAACTGAATTTTGAGTGAAGTTGAGTGAAGTGAACTTTCTCTTTTGTGATGTTACAGGTGATTCTGGAGCTGAGAGAGAGACCCGACCGTTCGGCCAAAGCACGTCGGGGACTCACCTTGTCTCTCCAGCCTCTCAAAGGCTTTGATTACGATTTGCTTCTCAGCCCTCCCACACCAGACACACACCTGGATGCTGACTCTCACACATGTGCTACCACCACGGCCCTTCCTGGACCAGCAGCACCTTATTACCCTGCTCAGGATGAGCATCCAAACAGAGAGGTGTTTGTGTGAAGGACTCTCAGGTTTAATTCTGTCCACACACCCAGGCACACACGCATGCACACACACACACACACACACGCACGCACGCACACACACACACACACACGCACACGCACACGCACATACACATACATTTTGAATCGTTACATTTTGTATAAGGCAGACAAGTCGGCTGCTGACTGTTTGACCAGGTTTATACTACAGAAACAAGTGATTCTGAAGAGAATTATTGTATAACAAGAATTATGTATATTCAACTGACGAGATGATCAATGCTTTTTTCAGTCTCAGATATTCACCACTTATGTAGAGCTTAACACTTGTTTTTATGGTATGCGGTATGCTGTGCACAATTTATTTCTTCTAAATTGCTTGCCTTCCTCCAACAAACTGATTAACTGGTCACTTCACACTCACTCATTCAGTGACGTAGACTCTGTGGGGCGGCAGGGCTCCAGCCCGCGTGATTTATTTCTACGTCCGAGCATAGACATGGTAACTGCCTCTGATTGGCCTACCGACACTGCCCGTCTTGCCTCTCCTCCGAGATGCAAGGCTACTCCGTGGTGGGAAATAATACAAGTACAAGAGAATGGCAACACGCGACAGTAACTTGTAACTTTTAGTAGAAGAGCTCCCGACCGGACAGGCACAAACAATATTAGCCTCTTCTACAAAATGTTACGTTACAAGTTACTGTCGCGTGTTGCCATTCTCTTGTACTTGTGTTGGTAGGCCAATCAGAGGCAGGCGGGGCGTTACCATGTCTATGCTCGGACGTAGAAAGAAATCACGCCTCCAGCCCCCATGAGGAATTGGACCTAAATATATATATATTCGCCTCGGTTCGTCCCGTTTGTACCGCGCCGTCTTGTTTGTACCGCGCCAGGTCGCGCCGCATCACGCAATTCTCGTCTTTGCATTGACTTTGTATGTAATCGCGCCTATCTAACCATCCAAGTCTGAACGCACCTTAACACCTCTTGGGGGGAGGGGGGGCGCCCCTGACGATTATAAAAACATTTCGTCTCTGCACTCATTCACATGTATTCAAGCGTTTATGTATTCAAGTTTACTGTCAGTCAAGCGGGAAAGGCTGTACTACACAATTTTCCATGTCTTGCGCAAACTTGATCACCCTGTTAGCAAATCACTGGAGGCTAGTAGTACTGTAAATACTGTAAATTCAAGACATTAAACAAAGACATTGTTCCTTTTAATTATATGACCGACTTTATGGCCAGTGCAGTTGAGAATTTTTAAGTTGCAGCTGATTTTTTACTTTTGGACCAATTATTCACCAGCATTGGCCGAAGTGGCAGTCATGTAATCTTTCCTCATTTTAATTTCCCCAGTCAATGTTTTTATTGTTAAAATGATGATATTGGTTAACATTTGAATTAAGTAATACAAGCATCAGGTTAAGGTTGCTCATGCTGTCATTCTTTGATACTGTATATAATCTTAACACAAGCCCTGCACAGATTTCCACTTTGTCAAAGTCATAATATGACAGGAGTCACCTGATATTTCTATGAAATGTCTATGTAATCATTACATAACATGACAACTGACTGCCAAATAAAAATCATTCAAACATAACATGTTTCTTAGCAGACTTGGAAGTTAGGTCTGAAGTCAAAGGCTACTGTCCTAGTCTTGTATGACCAGCCATCCATTCTCGCTCCACTCAGATTCAGAATGGACTGTGAAACCAACCTGTAACCGCACCTCTGTGCACTTGCCTGAGTAACAAATTTCAATTTTATATGTATCTTACTGTCCCAATGTGTGCCCAGAATGCCTCACATTATGTAATCCTTTATCTGACTTTTGTCACAAATATGCTTGTTTATAAGATTGAAATCCCATTTATAAGATTTATATAAATATTTTGGATGCAATGGTGGTAGCCCTATCATAAGCTGTGATGCTATTCAATGCAATAATGTATTGTTGTACAGATGTTCTATTCTGTATTTTTGTAAGTACCTGTGGCTCAGATTAAAATACGCAACTGTTGATACATTGGGGGTAAAACATCTGTGCATCTTTTGGCTGGCTCTGTTTCACTGTGCGTGCAAGCCGTGCATGCGAGTGACTATTAGTACGATTGAAAATTATTTGGGTTTTTCTTTCTCTACTTAATCACTTAAACCCTCTCGGTTTAGTAAACTGGACCTGAGTTGGCTCTGTACTTGGACCTCTTTTTCCATCTACACACCTCGTGTGGCAAGGGCCCAAGTCTCTTTGCCAACAATAGCCGGTCTACAAGCTCACAAAGTGTTGTGACTTGTGAGCTTTGTCGTAAGTAGACTATTTTTGGCTAATGCTCTGCCCAGAATATGGATGCTGCGGTTCAAGCCATAGAGTTATATATATATATATTATATATATATATATATATATATATATATATATATATATATATATATATATATATTAAGAGGTTAATCCTTCGTCAAAGATGCAACATCATGCTGATGGTGATG
Organism: Protomyctophum bolini; assembly: GCF_963924005.1. Classification (NCBI taxonomy): domain Eukaryota; kingdom Metazoa; phylum Chordata; class Actinopteri; order Myctophiformes; family Myctophidae; genus Protomyctophum; species Protomyctophum bolini. The sequence goes on along the minus strand of NC_137874.1, from coordinate 30,510,338 downwards.
CTGATGCTCGTGATGCTGGGGACTCGGGAGTGGGGATGGGTCACCTGGGTGTGTCTCCAGAGCAACGAGAGCATGCGCAGCAGTCAAAATGCATTCAGGATGACGTAGAGATGCTCGTCCCCGCCCCCTAGGGGCTGTGTCTTTAGTACAGAGCGTACAGAGTCACGTTGCGTTGCAGTGTTGAACCACCCGACTGAACAGCAACATCCATTCTCTGATTCCTCTCTACTGTACACCTGCACCCAGCATCAGGTAATATAGCCTACATCTACATATAGATTCAAAACAATTTAGTTTGGTTTAGATAAATGATGCTACACACATCTAACTGTATGTTGTAATGTCGCTCCTCATTAGCTAAATTTATCATTAGTAATTTACGTTCTCCGCATCTCGCCAGGCTCCAGCTTGACAACGTTTATGTAAATACGGCTTACGCGACAGTGTTGTCAATATTAATATGACCATCATCAAATGCGACAAATAAATAAACACGATGCACTGCAGCCTGTTGCGTTGTAAATGTAGTTGCAGTGAATGCAGTCGCACGCATGCACGGTCATTACTAGTCATTTGTCACTTCCGCTGATGATAAGTCCCATCATTCGGCTGGTTATCGCTGTTGACTTAAAAGCTTAATTGAAATGTATGCTCCATCGCACTAGCCACTAGGCTACTAGGTTGTCACTTGCCGATCGCGATGCATTGACATTGTTAGCTTGTTGTGGATCAGCCACAGCAGTCGTACTACGAGTACGCAGTAGACAAGCGACTATGTTTCCCCCCGCCATGTTGTCTTTTAAGCCAGACACGCAGGCAGGTACTGGTGGCACTGTGTGGGTGTGAGGTCTGAGTGAGGTGTCATCATAGAGCACGTAAACCTGACCAAATGCGGCCCTAGACTGATGGGTGAGGGTGGCTGGTGCCATTGGTTCCTGGAACAGGCCGGGGTGGTGCTGGTGGAAAGCAAGGTGATCCTCTTATAGCTCATTCTGTGGATATTAAAGGCCTCCAAATAGAAACCTACCGCACCTGGAATCAGCTGGTCTCTGTGTGCGTGCATCTCCAGCACGTCTACATGCCATGGCCTACAGAGGGGCAGGGCACTGTATGTATGCAGTTGCAGACTATGCAAACGGTGTACTGTACTCTAGCTGCGATAGAAATCATTTAATATAATTTTAATTGAATAACATTTAAACACTTAAATATAGGCACACTAGATGAATGCAAGCAAAACAAGGCACTGCAAACGTTTTTCATCATGCTAAGCAAAGGTTATCCATAGATAATTTTGACTCTTAGACTACTCGACCCACCCATAATAAAAGGAATGTAAATATTTTAAGTCAGAATGATAGCTCAGGCATTTTTTTATGATCCAATGTAAATTTAAAAGTTGTCGTCATGGCATCTTGTCTCTTATGTGACATTACATAATCTGAGTGTTATGACAATGATTGTTGAATTAGTGACAATGTTTGGCAATAAGTGTCTTGAGGTAAGACGTAATATTAATAATACATCAAAGCTCTCGTGACGTGAGGGAGTGTACTGTATGCGCATGTTGAGGTGGTTCTGCATGATGCCGTGGGGAGTTGGCTGTCGCCTCGTCATGTCGCAGTGCAGAACCATGTTTTCAAATTTCTTGTTTTGTCGACTCTACAGTACGATTTTCTACTATGCAGCATGGTAGGAATAAGGAGACATCCAGTTATGCATCATTGAAGCAAAGTCTGTTTATCCAAATAAATCCCAGAGGAGTTCTGTTATGTTTGCATACAAAGACTGCCTCATCTCTGGAATAAACACTGCCAAGCCCATTTTATACTTTGTTCAAGGAAGGACAGACTTCAAGAAAATAAGTATGTGCTGCATTCCCCGGACAAAAGCATGTTATGTAAATGCCATGTCCCTAACTCCCTATAATCTGTCTCAGCCTTGACAGTTGTGGCTCCAAAATCATACACATCAAGCTGTTCCACTGATCATGGATGTTGTTCAATGTTATTTTATCCATGATGACGCAGATGGATGTGGCTGTGGGATTCCCTCCATGTTCAGACTAGTGATCACCATCTTGCTTGTTCTCGTTGATTTTAAATGATGACCTTTGTTACAGCTTGGAAGGTCTCCACCAAGTGCAATTTCGGCTGATTCATGGGGCAACTTGGCATGTAAAGTACAGTTCATCCTTTATTGGGACAAAGGTTATCTTTGAGAAGGTCACTCTGATGCTTTCTGAATGCAGCTTCAAAGTACTTGTGATGCTGCCAAGTCTCTTTGCAGGTTGATTAGGTTACACAGGATTGATTGATACATGAATAGCATTGGGCCTCACAGCCTCCAAGTTTTCTTTGTGTGCTTTTAGTCTCAGTTTCCGTGATGGGAATGCCAAACTGCAGTCTACAATGCTAGTCATCAGTATCTTTGAAGAAACAATAAGAGAGTGTGTGTGTGTGTGTGTGTGTGTGTGTGTGTGTGTGACGGCTGCAACTAATAATTGTTTTCTTAGTGATTATTCTATCGCTTATTCTATCGCTTTATCGAATTATTTTAGAAGCACATTTTTATATTTTATTTTATATATCAATAAATCTGTTAACCAATGACTTAAGCATTATTTATATTTTCCCCATTTGCTTTTCATTGCATTTTTAAACAAAAAGGTTTCTACTTTGACGAACAATGGTGTCATGCAACATTGTAAGTAGTACAGTACTAGTAAATTACTGTACTTCGTTACTTTCCACCATATCATTTTAATTGTGTTTTTAGGATTAGGATCACAAGTTGCAGCTGGTCAGCGGACCTGAAAGACAGACAGAGTGTAAACATGTAACATGTTGCAGTGGCTCTGACAACCTACCCTCTCACCTACCCTTTTTTTCTTTCATTTTTCTTAAATGCAATTAAATAGCCAATTAAGATTATATATATATATATATATATACCTGTGTTTTGTTTTTTATATATATAATATAATATGCATACTTACTCATTTATATATATGCTAATGTTTTTGCAATAGTTTGCAGACAGTATACCAACCACATTTGGAACCAGAGTCAACTGGTAGCGTAAATAACATTATATGGCCATACGGTTTGGTTCCTGTAGCATAACTTGCAAAACACAGGTAACTATTGCAATGATAATAGTGTCACGTGTGCTGTGACTGCTGTCATGCTTGAGCAATTGGGTTATCCTATATAAAATGTAAATAACTTACCCCATTCACTAAAGACCTACTATGTCCCTGTTCTTGCCTGTTCCCTTGTGAGGGAAAAGCCTGTGGGTCTGTAGTCTGTACTGACAAACTCCATGTACAGTAGGCCTGTAATAATATCACCACATTCTTTTTTACATGGTAGCCGTGAGCACTCTTTTGTTCTAGCTTTTGTCCTGCGTGTGCGTGCGACGTGCGTGCGTGCATGTGTGTGTTGTGAAGGTTGTTATCTTGTGGCGGTAAGCTGGGATTAACCGAGAGAATACAGAGTGACAGGGCATAGCCACACAGCCTTGTTGGGGAGAAACGTGAACAAAACCTCTCGCCCGTACATTCACGCGGGGTACCGACCAAAGTTGATGTTTTGGTTAGAACGAAAACATCACAAAGTGAGTAGGCTACAAAATCTCTGGAGGCCTGATCTGCTTAACAGTCGTAGTTAGATAAATACTGTACTCATGTCTAGGCCTGTCATGACTGTGACATTTTACTTGAGGATTAATTGTCATACAAATAATTATGGTTAATGATTTAAAAAAAAATTGAATTGAATATTGGAACATATGAATACAAATGTATTAGGATTTAATTCTATTCTATTCTTTGGTTTTGGAGAATAGTGGAAATGTTTTTAGCTTTTCTGGGAAATGTATGGACATGATCAACATGGACATGATTATGCAGAATTGTTGCGATTATCTCAAATAATTATGTTATAATAGTGACAGTCCTACTGATTTAATATAGTGGCATGTTTTTCTATGATCTAATCTGATAGGGACACTGAGCGAGGATAGTCAACATAAGGGTGAAGCTAGCCTCGGTACCCAGGTTTTTATTTTCGTTTGCGTTCGGCTCAAGAAAATGAAAGCCTGGGGGAACGTGACACATTTCCTGGTCTAGGAGAGTAGGAGTGGGAGTGAACTAGATTTAGAACTACAGTCCAATCCATCTACCAGTCAGCACGCTTGGGTTTCCGAGACTGACAGTCAGCTATCACCAGTTGTCAGAGGAGGCAATGGAGTGACTGAGATTTAAGTTAGAGTTGTGTTGACGGATGAGTTCTTCAAGGCACACGATAATGAGCTGACGACATGGACAGCCTATGCCAGGCTATGACAGATTAGGTTCTGTGATAGTGCGTGCGTCGTCTGTCTGTCTGGTCTGGCAAAGGACTATTCACGTTTAGAGTACCATTGCCATAGATCCCGTGAGTAGGCGTAGGCCTATTCCTTTCTTTATTGTTCCTAGCGGTAAACAAGGAAGTGATCTTGCATCGTCACACACCCTAACATAAGATCATTTGGCTCTTCAAAATAAGAGTTGAACAGGGAAAAATGCTGGCGTGAATTATATCACAATTTTGCTGGCGGCCTAAGCGTTAAATTGAGTGGGGAGGTTATTTTCCATTACACTATTAAGTGTTGAAGAGTACTAGCTTACAATATTTACAGTAGTATGGTGTTGGCTGATCAGAGTGTCTTTCTTTGCACTCATTTGGAGAGATGCAAATTGAGGTGCCAACTGCCAAGACTTGTATGTTGGCACAGCTCAAGTGGGAGACATGAATTTGAAGAATGTTTTGGAATGGAAATTTACAAACTGTGCGTGTGCTGGCACGTGTAATATGTTGGCCTCTCTACCCAGAAACGGTGTGCATCAGTGAACCAACAGTCTGGGTAGTGGGTAGTGGGTACGCAACTGCTTATGTACGGCAGAGTGAAGAGAGGAAGAATGTAAGCTGGTTGGAAGCTTGTGTGCATGTCAGCATGATGTTTGTTACTGCCACCAAACACATGACATCACAAAGACCGCTCTCATTGCAGCTGACCTCCTGTGAAGAAAGGTTCTTGTACACAGTGAAATCCTAATTGTTATTTGAGGCAAATCGCTCACATCATGGAGCCCTTTGCATATTGTTTTCGTAATTGCCACCTTAAGCTGAATTTAGTAAGAATTAGTACGTTATTTTGCATTTGAATAAGGAAAAAAAAACCTATGCAAAAATATCTGCACAGCCTGCACCGCAAACACCCGGGTTTAATTATTGGCCGGGGCCGGGCGCTTCAATGGACACACAGTTTTCACAGGGGGAAGCCTGCAGGGATTGACTGTCCTATTGGACGGGATGTATGTTCAGCAGGGCAGTGGAACTGGGGAGATGGCGTGATCCTCCAATAATGAACATTTCACTCTCTCTGTTAAACTCCTCACAGTCAGGCGACAAGGAGCATGTGTTTCCTGCTCTTCCCAGGACAACAGGGACCATAGTACACTACTGTGTAAACAACTTAAACAATTACTAAATTGGAAGAATATTGGGGGAAATATTTAGTACACACTTGCCGTATTATAGACACATTTAGTCTGTGACCTTCATCAGCATCATTAAGTAAAGGGCTGTTGAAATGCTGGGCAACTGTTTTTCTTTTTTATGTATATAGCCCCTGTCACACTAACTGTCAACACCTACTGTTTTGTCTTGGGGCGGGTGTAGACAACCTTGCATCTCCTCCAATACACATGATGTCGCCAGCCACTTCTTTTCAAATGATAGTGAATATTTTCCCCGGGAGTGCGTAACGCATGTTTTTCTTTTATATATATTTTTTTTTATCCCACGATTTTGTAACCCATTTTTCACCCCTGTGTCAATCATCTAATGTGATCCTGGGCTCTACACACCCTCCGCCAACCTGGGGAGAGCAACGGACTTAACTCATGCTTCCTTCATGCTTGAGTGTCCAAGTTGCTCCTTTACACCTGACAGGGGGGAGTTTCCCTGGTTGGAAGTAGCGCGTGGAAGGAACACGTTATTCCAACCAGTTCCTTTCCCCTCCATCAGGCGCCCCGGCTGGCCAGGGGGAGTGCGTAACGCATGTTGAGGAACATGCTATCCTTCCTACTGTAGCTCCACTCCCTGCTGAACAAGTTCCCCAACTAACCTATAGGTGTTGCTAGTGCAACCAGAGATACCCTCCCTACCCGGCTTATCCATGTGGTGGGCTCCAACCACCCAGATATTGAATGCTAGGATACTGTACAGGTCTACAAATCGTTAAGCAAAGTAATGTCTCTCTGTTTGTTTTAATTTCTCAGCCAACGCTCAGCAACGCGCAGCCATCATGACACACCAGTTTCCCGCATTTACTCCTGAGCAGAAGAAGGAGCTGCAGGACATCGCTGAGAGGATAGTCGCCCCTGGCAAAGGCATCCTGGCAGCGGATGAGTCCACCGGTATGAGTGTGTGCGTGTGCTTGTGAGTGTGTGTGCATGTGTTTGCATGCATGTCTGTACATCTAAAATGTAAATAAGACCATTGGATATTGATCATGATATAGTGATTAGAATAGAAACATGGTCTCTGTAGTCAACATACTTGTAAGACTTATGTGAGTAAATATGATAAACGCTTCAGCTGGCTTGAAACATTTTAACACATTTCGAGCCATACATGTTCAAATTCGATTGAGAAATCCCCTCACTTCAATTCCCGTGTACAGGCGCATAGCGGGCGGGGGGGGTGGGGGCTGAGCAACAGACCAGGATGCGGCTAATACTTCCGGTTCAAGAGCTGTGTCACAAGACCCGCGATTTGTAGTTTTTGCCGGTAAAAGGGTGCCCGTAGAAACGCCTGGCTTAAACATTTCAAAATCTGGTAGGATCACTACCGGATCATAATATCAAATACGCACAATACAAGATTTCAAAAATAATGGGACGCCACACACTATGCAGCACTGTGCGTCATTGCATCACATGCGGAAGCAGCAGTAGCTGACTAGAACAGAGACTGTTTAAGTGGCAGTGGTGACAAATAGTTGGGATTTATCTGTGAACACACATTCTAGACGGTGTTCTTCCCACATATCTACAAGCCTCAGCTGTCCAACGGATCACTGCTTTTAGATTTATCTTTCTTGGCCAGTAGCGATCCAGATAAATATCAAACATGTTTCAACATTCTCTGGACGGCCCGACCGTCCTGTGAGTAAGATTGGATCTTTGAACCCCCCTGATACTTGGGAGGGTTGTTTCTGACCACAAATCACCCTGATTATCTTGTAGTGTGAGCAAAGCTTAAGTTGCACATGGCTAATAATGATGGAGAAAATGAAACTGTGTGTATCTTCCATTTGCCTAGTCATTATTTGTGTGTCTTTCTGTGTGTCTACAGGCAGCATGGCGAAGCGTTTGAACCCCATCGGGGTGGAGAACACCGAGGAGAACAGGCGGCGCTACCGCCAGCTCCTGTTCACAGCCGACGAGCGCATGGACAACTGTATTGGCGGCGTCATCTTCTTCCACGAAACCCTGTACCAGAACACAGACGATGGCACGTCCTTCGCCCAGCTCATCAAAGACCGTGGAATTGTCGTGGGCATCAAGGTGCGTTCACTAGCACTCCTTCATTCTTTCAGTGCTTATTTTTGAGCGGGGGGGGGTTATGTCAAGTGTTTTTCAGGGCTTTTAGAGCTGTCAAAATGTATACTATTGTGTGAGAGAGAGCAGACCAGAATGTGAGTGTGATTAAATCCTAAGCAGTTTATGGAATTTTTGAAAAGGAAAGGGTGATGGTTTTACTCTGAGATTCCTCTTCTTAGTAGGTCGCTGTTGTACTGCTAAGCTTTTAAAGTAAACAAGTAAGACGCGCAAACGCGGGAAGCGAACGCAGCTCGTACATATTTGGGTTTTTTAAAGATTTTTTTAAGTTACGTTTTTAAGGATTTTTTTTAGTGTGTGTATGTGACTATGTGTGCGTGTGTGTGTGTGGTTTTTTTAAAGGTTTTTTAACGTTTAAAAAAAAGAATAATTAAGTTACGTTTTTGTGTGTGTGTGTTTTGTGTGTGATACTGCTGCGCCCCCCGGATGGCGGGCAGGTGGCTGGCAGGTGGTGTTACAGCGTGACAGACAGACAGACACACAGACAGACAGACATGTTCTGCTAGGTCTCATAGTTAGTGCTCACTGCGTTCGCAATCACTGCGTTCGCAACAATAGCCTTGACTTGATCTGCAGTTGAAACAAGACCGGCTGCCACTATGTTTATGAAAACATACTAGCTGTGTCTCTGTGTTGTGTTTAGACACACCTAGTCATGCATACACACTTGTACAAACTGACATTTCTGTAGGTATCAAGAGGGGTGAAGAGGATAAGCTAAGCCTTAGAACATGTATTACGTCACAGGAATAGGAAGGTCATATTCTGTTATTCGAGTGGAAACAAGTGCGGGCTTGTGTCATCTGTTTTGAGAATAATTCAGGCTGCCACTATGTGGTTTTTCCCCCTCATAACAGAGAGGGAGCCGTTTATTTTCTTTAGATAGTAAAACCTGAGAATGAAGGAGATGCACCGGCTGGATCCTGGGCCAGGAGGGCTTTTATGGATAGTGAAGAGCATGTTAAACACAACATTATTGATAAATATTAAATGCTTGGGGATGATATAAATGTATTATATTTGTTTGCCTCTTGGCAGGTGGACAAAGGTGTTGTGCCCCTGGCAGGAACAGATGGCGAGACAACCACCCAGGGTATGAAATTAAGTCCTATGCAGTCAAACACTACCATACAGTAAATAAACAAGAAAATTGGCATGGGCTGTATTTGGATAAGAAATGTATTAGTATGCATTAATCTACAAATTATCCCATGCCTAATCTCTCTTCTTATGTTACTTTTGTTATTATATAGAATAGTCCGTCTTTGTCATTTTAAGTCATACTTTGCCTATGTGTAAATGAAAATACCACGTCATGTTCTTACTGTTATGAGAGTGTACTGTACATGGTGCATGCTTATAGTTCTATTGATTCTCATTCTCTTCTTCTTCTTCATCTACTCTGCATGTTCAGGTCTAGATGGTCTGTCTGAGCGTTGTGCCCAGTATAAGAGGGATGGTGCAGACTTCGCGAAGTGGCGCTCCGTGTTGAAAATCTCAGACACCACACCATCTGAGCTGGCCATCATGGAGAACGCTAATGTACTTGCCCGCTACGCTAGCATCTGCCAACAGGTCATTGTTTATTTTTTTTCTTCTTCTTCAGTGTTCAGTATGCTTTACATACTGAACACAAGGGGTCTTATACTATTTTTACATACTGAACACAAGGGGTCTTATACTACTAGGGAAATTACAAATCAAAATGGAATCATTCTAGTACTAATATAAACACTAATAATAAAAACATGTTTTCATGTGTTCCAGAATGGTATTGTTCCTATTGTGGAGCCTGAGATTCTTCCTGACGGAGAGCATGACCTGAAGCGCTGTCAGTATGTTACTGAGAAGGTCAGTACAATTCTTATGGTCATATACAGTAGTTAGAACACGGTGATCAGAGCTGTGCTGAATCCTTTAACAAGCCAATTATGTAACTGAGGTGACCACCAGACCTCCACAGGTGGTTGACCAGAAATAAAACTGAATTTTCTACAAAACATATTAAACTCCCAAGTATTAAATACAAGTATTAAAAGTATAGAAAATGAGGAGAGGGTAGATATCAAATCAAGGTACTTTATTACAAAAGTTAAACGCCAACATGTTTCGACTCACAGAGGAGTCTTCATCAGGGCAAGTATGAACCTCCATTGAGTACCTAGTTGATTTTCTTTTTCAAATTGCATTAAACTTTTAATTATAATCGTAGCCCTAGGCTAGGGTACTAAAGGTGCTAACTACCTACATGTTCGTAGACAACCGTCCATTTACCTTTTAGTATTGCTGCGGTACTATGGAGACTTGGAGAGCCTCAGTCCTCACCAGCTATGGGATTTTTAAATCCAGCTCGATACACTGACACAGAGCAAGACAGGAATGCCCAAAAACGTCACATCCGTTTTTTTACCCTGGGCAGAATTTTCTATGGCTGCCAATGCAACTTTTTCCAATCCTTAATCACATACGGACAAACATCTATGCCGATAATATCTAACTTGCGGAGGTAACGTGCCTTGTCCACGGGCAACAGATCTTTCAACGTATGGCATTGCAAATACGTTTGATAATCGCTACTCTGCGCAATATTGTTTTGGAAATTCCGCAAATTGCATTGCAGTGAAAGAGAGCAAATCACAACAACAGCCCCCACCTCACTGATAACCCGGAAATGAAGGATCGTAGAGTGAGAGCGGACGGGTGGCACAGGTTAAGTGCATTACAGAGTCGAACGTAATCGGCGCAAGAAGAAATTTCAAGTCAGTTACGTCACGATCCGTCCAGTAACCCACTTGTGTTGCGTCGAGGACAGCAAAAGTACCCCTAGCGTCATTTGGCAGCAGATAGCAAGAAGGCTTTTCCTCCTCTGCTCGACCCCTCTTGAAAGAGGATGACACTTCTGCCGGCACATTGAGTTGTAAACTGTTACGAAACCCTTATATTGGCAAAGTCTAGAGGCTAGAGTAACACAACATAAATGAAAATGGGATACCAAGCATAAAAAAATGCAAATAAATGGAGACGACACAGGTTTCGAGGCAAAAAGTACCTTATGGTATTTTACTGGTTTTAAAGCAGGTGAATATTTACAAGGTTTACAAATATGTCAGAATGTTCTAAACAAAAGTATGCCACTGCCAGGGGACACGGATGTTGCCAAAATAATAAACTAAGCAGCTAAGGTGAACACAATGCTGTCTAACTGACTGACATGAAAACAAAAGCCTGACTGCCTAGCTACACTGTCCAATGAGGATAAATACAAAAGTGGCAACCATCCCTTACCTAGTGTGGTTTAACATAGATTCTGCCTACGTGTGGTCTATGTAAAGAGGCCCCCATCTTACCTATCCCAAGGCAGGGCATATGCGCTAGACATTGGTAGCAGAACAATAAGAGCAAGGTTTCCTTATAAAGTGTCACATGTATCAGTAGCCTACAGTTTGTACAATCCAATCTGTCATAGCTGCCATCTAGTGGACGAATAATTGATTGCACATTAGAGCACATGCAGTATAGACCGACACTAGCCTTCAATAGCGACGCAACTCACGCAGGGACTATATGTAAGGACTAAAAATAACCTTGCGTTTTTTGTGTGCATTTGACTTCCCCACGCAAGGCACAAACAGACTCTGTCCAGGCTTTTAGGTGTGCTTATGCTACCACCTAGCGAGCAATAATGGAGTTAATGTTGTTTTAACGCTTGTATATAATAACTTTTCGATTAAGACCTTTTCATATGTTCTCATTGCACCGTTAACTTGTAGGTCCTAGCTGCTGTGTACAAGGCCCTGTCAGACCACCATGTGTATCTGGAGGGAACCCTGCTGAAACCAAACATGGTCACTGCCGGACACTCCTGCCCCGACAAGTACTCCAATGAGGAGATCGCCATGGCGACCGTCACTGCACTGCGCCGTACCGTACCCCCAGCTGTCACAGGTCTGTGACTTCACAAGCAGGGTTGCACCAGTTAATCAAATTACTGTAACCAATTATAAAAATGTATCTATACTTTAATAAAAGAATCGATTAATAATCACTTACTATTTTGGCCATGTCAAGATTCAGAAATTTTCAAAAAAATGAAAATGGATGATCCACAATCTTTCAAAGCAACATGTTGTGAGCTTGTAGATCTGCTATTTTCACTATTTTTGCATGACAACGTTGTGCAATAAAGTATAAAATAATGCGTAGGTGGTTAACAAATAATTACGCCCAGCGACCAGGACGGAGATTAATCAAAAGACGGAACATTACTCATTTCCTAACATAGCACAACAGTCTACAGCCTGGGAGCGCTTGTTGGGCAATATTCGATGTCATTTCCGGTTGGGACGTCACCCAAAGTGTTCCCCCTCCATTTTAATGGATGGGATAAACAATCTTAAAACGTGAATAACTCTTAATCTCAATGATTCCAATTCCAAAGATTGTGTTTTTGACGGCCCATCGCAGTCCCATCGCTAGTCGCGTAATCACACCTCCGTTGGTTGTCGATCCCCTCGGGGGTCTTTTGGCTACATCTAGCACAAACCAAGATGGCGTCACCTTGAAATGGGCTTTGAAGCTGCAAATCGCTGGGCCCCCTGATTCAATGGTTCCAAATACACCTGGGTGATAAGAGTATTACCGGTAATTGTCGTCATTAAAAAAACCTTCATGGTAATGTGATTAATCGAAAAAGTCATAGAATAATTATTGTTAAAATCAATAGTTGCAGACAGTCCTACTTACAAGAAAGAAAGATGATTAATGGGGGGTAAAAATTAATGCCACTTTCAGCTGAATGGAAAGATGAATCTGTTCTGTAAAATCCTATCAAAAAATTAACTGTGTGTGTGCACGACTGTCTCTTTATGCAGGAGTGACATTCCTCTCAGGAGGCCAGTCTGAGGAAGACGCCAGTGTGAACCTGAACTGCATTAACGTCTGCCCCCTCGCTAAGCCCTGGGCTCTGACCTTCTCCTATGGCCGTGCCCTGCAAGCCTCTGCCCTCAATGCCTGGAAAGGAGACCTCGATAATGAGAAGGCAGCCACCGAGGAGTTCCTCAAGCGTGCTGAGGTACGTTTTGAGGTCTACGTGGTTTATAGGTGTCTTTCGGTGAAAAAGAAAGACTTCAATGTGAACTGGTAATCTAGTACATAATAGCTATGGGTTATGTCAATCTGGAAACCCATTGTCAAAACAAAGGGAAAACAGTGCCCTCTTTTAGGTCGGTATACTCGCACACACTGATGATGGCCGAAGAATGGCTTGAAAGATCTATTGCTTGTCAACCCCTCATAACTGATATAAATGCCTATTTGAATGCAGAGAACCTGAAACGTGTTTGGACTGCAAGTATTCTGGTGACTTACATCAGACATATCAGATACTCTAAAATGTACGTATGTCACTTAGCATGTCTAGCATTCGAAAGGTACATACAAAGAAAATAATAACTAAATCTAGACGGATATCACGCATTCCTGAAGAGTACAAGTACAAACCTGCACAGAGAAACATCCATCAAAATAACATTTCAATAACGCATATAGAGAACTTAATTAATGTGTGTTTGTGTATTCATATTAGGATACAATACAATGGGCCTGGGCCTGGGCCGTGGCTCAGCGGTCCAGGCACCTTGGCTGGTAATCCAGTCTGGCAGTGTGCCCCGGTTTCGACTACCGACCCCGATGGCCTTTACTGCACTACTTGTCTGTCCCTCCATAAAAAATATAAAATAATGGCGAAAGCCAAAAAAAAAAGGAAACAATACAATGAGCAAATAAATGTAAACACATTGTCTATGGCATGTGGCCAGTATTGACCTCTGTTCTCTTCCCTCCAGGCAAATTCCCAGGCATCACTGGGACAATATGAGTCTTCTGGACATGACGCTGCTGCTGGACAGTCCCTCTACGTGGCCAACCATGCCTACTAAACGCCTCACCTTCCACCCACATACTACTGCCTCCAACTAATAGTTTTACCTGCTCTGTCACTCTGTCACTTCCCCGTCAGTCACAGGCCTGCGCTGTCTACTGTACTTTAGGGTTGTCACTGATGCGTTACTATGACAACTGTTATAGATGTCTTCTTAAAATATATATATTTTGAACTATGTTCTTGTTAAGCTGAACAAATGAAATTAGAAGTTTGAGCTTTGAAGGAAAAAAAAACATATGATCAAAGGTTGACAAGTTGAACATTTAATTGATTAATTTCGGAACCAGTTGATGTAGAGAGTTCAGGTGGGATCTCACAAATGTTATAAAGTTTTAAGCTTGTGTTCTGTTCAGTATTCAGTCCATGTCTAACCTAATCCCCTCTCACCGACACTCCGGACCCTCCAGAGCAGAGCAGAATAGCATGATGTGTGACTCGTTGTTTGGCTTCTGTCTGACTGCAGCTGTGAACTTATCTGTGAAACTAACTGTATTAACACCCATTGATACCAACAGATAATCAGTGACATGACGATCACCATCGAACAGAGAATGAACCTCTGGCAAGATACGATGGCATCTGTGTTTTTGCAGAGTGACAGATTTTTTTTGCGGCCCAGTGAGAAGTCAAGTATGGAGGGCGTAGTACTGTGAAACGCATTCTACACTCCATTGGTTGCACAAGAGACAGTTGTAGCTTCAGCAGATGTGGGGATAGATAGACAGCAAAACCACTATACACCCAAGTTTCATCGTACGTAAATGTTTGTTTCCCACTCTTCTAACTATTAGTAATTGAGGAAACATTATGTGTCTATCAGTATAACATTTAGCTTTGAATTATTACACAATCAGAGTATTCAGTTGGCGTGATGGTACATGTGATACTCGTGTGTCTCACCCCCCTCCCCCATTGAAGGAGAGCAAACTAGAGGACCAGCAAGAATTGGGGTTTGTAGGGGGAAACATTCAATGCAGTTTTGAAATCTTGTGATGCTTGTGATGTCTCTATTGTTCTTGAAGCACTTGGTGAGTGAAATAGTGGAGAAAAGTTATAGAAAATAAAAAATATTAACTAATTAAAAAAATGTGTGTCTATTTTGTGTTTTTCTTGTCATGTCCACTTCTCTAGTCTCTTGGATAGGTCCAGTAAAAATACCAACAGAAATTATGACGAATACTTTTATATTGTAGCTAATAAAAAGTTAAATAAAAGTTGCATATTTTGAGTGTCTCTGATATTGCAGTTTTGTTTTTGTTTTTTCAATTACACACATTTCACCCTGCCCACCCAATCAAAGGTTATGGGGAATATTTCTCTTTAGCCAATATACAAAATATTTGTAGGCTAAGTCTACCATTTTTTATTAGGTCGGTAGGATTAGAGAAATTTAGACCCACCGTTGCCAACTTGCCATCAGTGCTGTTGGTCAAAGAAGAAGGAGAAGATAGATAAACTGATATGATAGTTTTCTAGGCATTTCGGGCGGTGGCATACTGTATATTCGTCCTGCCCAGTGCCACCCCAGTGGGGCAGCTGGCAGCTAGAACCGGCCCTGTAACCTCGCATCACCACCGGGCTATCGTCTGAAACAGACCGTACCCGTACTGGGTTCTACGTTAGGCGTACAAATATCAGAACTAAGTATACCTGGCTGTAGTTCTTCAGCAGGCATATTGGCGACACAAGCGCAAGAGGTGCTAGTGGTCATGGGCGCACTCGCCTATTAGTTTGCATTGCACAATGCACAGTGCGCTCAGTCGCCTCAGTGCGCTAATTCCGAACGCGCCCCAAGGGTGCGCGCTGTGCTTCCGGCAGAAATAGGTGCGTTTATTAAAATTGAACAAAGGGTTAGCCGACGGTGCGGTTGCTTTCTTACCAACCAAGTCCAACCAACATTTTGCAGTGAATGTGTTGCTGTCTTCTCACCAGAGTGTAAAAAGCTTCTCACCCATATAGAGTAAATCATGTTTACTATTTAGCTATATATACACCGTCGTTTCATTTTAAATAAAGAGAATAAGAGATCCACCCCTGAGCCTTGAGTCTACGTAGGTCACGTGATACAGCTTAAACCGGTTGAAAAGAAAGTAACGCACTCTCACTGGCTGGCTCGCATAAGTCAAATGGCGAGCACGGAAGTGGGTGAGTGAATTCATGATAGTAGATGTGTGGGTCGATAGATAGTTATTATTACATTTCCACTCGCTAACTTCGACTCGTTAGAACATAGTTGATCATGATATCTAGGAATTATTTTTCACGCCACACAGCGGTACTCAAGCAACGACCCAGATCATATAGTCACACATGCAAAGCTGTTCACAGTCTAGTAAGTCTATCCCTGAAACATGTCTGATGATGCTGCTTGGCTGTCACAGCTACAGTACACTACACAGTTCTCTCTGCTCTGGTCCATAGCGTTAATAGACCAGAGCTAAGTTCTCGGGACAGGACAGCCAGATGTACTAATATAATATAGCCGTTTCAAAACTGTATTTCATTCTGGGGGTGCACACACTGACTGCACACAACCAAATGACTGTTCTTGGGCTCAGCATCTGCAAAGTTTTAGCCTAGCACACAATTAGCTTGTGGGCTACATCTAGAGTTGTTGTCATTTGTCACTCACTTAGCCATGTTTCACGTGTCATAATTACCTATGTTTCAGGGCTATATCTCACCAAACCATACAAACTCCAGTTACTCCACATATTTTCTTTTTATCTCTTGATGGGTAAACAGCTGAAAGACTACACAGTGAAATCCTGAGTGTTAACTCTGAGAGATATAGTAACAGGCATGTTGCTGTGTATAACTATGTAATAATAATTACAATGGATATTGTTTCCTGTATGTGTTGAGCATGAACCGCTTCTGAACAATTAACCTTATTCTGGCGCACCAAATCACCTCTAAATAAAAAAGAACCAATTCAAGCTTTTACCCTCGGTTGCCTAGGTGCTTTGAAAATCGTCCATCCATTGCTTGCCTGATACTTTTACTGATTCCCAATAATTTCCATAATTTCCATTGGCTTCTTCTTCCTTGCTGTCTGTCTGTGTCTCTCTGTATATCTCATACAGAACGCAAGCGAGGCCAGCTCGCTGCTCTGGCCATCGCAGCAGTCGTGATTGTCGTGGGGGTCCCTCTGTGGTGGCGGACCACTGAAACGTACCGTGCATGGCTACCTGTCAGTGAGATCCAGGAATTGGCCAAGCTTCAGGTGTGTGTGTGTGTCAGTGAGATCAAAGAATTGGCCAAGCTGTGTGTGTGCGTGCGTGCACATGTCAGTTATGGAATACAGTCATGGAATTCTGGGCCCTGTGACAGCATTTGTACAGCCAGAGCAGAGCTGCTGTAAGCGATAGCTTCTCGCTTTCTAGGACAACCCTTTTTTCTTTCCAATGAAAACTGCCAGCCAAGTCTATGGACTTTAATGTTTGTTTAGGGCACTTATGATGTAAATTGTTTGCCAGCCAAGTCTATGGACTTCAATGTTTGTTCAGGGCACTAATTGACGACGTTAAGTGCCATGTGGCCGGTATAAATACAGTGGGTGCCCCTCACTTCACACAAGTGATTTTTATTTTATCTTAAGGACCCCCAATTTGATAAGATTTTAATCTCTGGCGTCTCTAAGAATGTTTTTTATTGTTATACAATGATTTAGTCTAATACGGTGTGGTGTAATTCCTTTACTGTAGATCAATCTTCATATGACCACCGCGCTCTGACTATAGGTGCGCCACCCGTTCAAAACATATCAAAATAAAGGGTAGTGGGTCGCATACACCTTTTTAAAGGAACCTACATTCAGTCACACTCCACACTGATGAAGGCTGGATATCCGAAACGTTTGTCCATTTGTTTCAGATATGAAATAAACTATATTTGAACTGCAGTCTTGGTGTGTGTGACCCACTACCCTTTATTTTGATATTCCTTTACTGTAGATCTGAAAACCCTAATCTGTTTTGCAGCTGCAGCTTAGTGTTGATGTGGAGGTAGTGTTTGCACGTGGAACCCTGACCCCTGAACAGCAGAAGAAGGTTCCATTGACACAAACAGAAGATGAGGAGCACACGGTAGATGGTGAGACTGTCCAGTGTTACTGTAAAGCTTGAATTATATTAAACTGGCATTTTATTATACTGTTATTTTTCATCACTTGTTTTCTAAGTAGAGTAACAAGGTTCAACTCAAGGTTCAATAACGTTCACTCTATTTCATCTAAGGTGAACTGACGATAATGTTAAATTGAATTGCTGTGTGTGGTTATACTACGAGGACATCCCATGACATCTCCCCTTAGACACAGTTGTTGTGACTTGTCCTTCTTTGCAGAGGACACAGCTTTAAGGTACAGATATGAGACGAAGTACCGTACAGCTACTATCATGGAGGAAGATTCTTTAAAACAGCCCACTGCTGCAGGTGAGATGTTATATATATATTCAGCTTTCATCTCTGTCTGAATTTATCTTAAAGAGAGGTGAGGAAGGGATGAAAAAGGCAGCAAAAACGGTTAATTTGTGACTTGACTGGGTGTATAAAAAACGATGAATGCCCCTCGGCCCTCATTTGTAAATTGGATGCGTGTGCCTGCCTGTGTCTTGTTCAACAATGGCTGAATGATCAGGCACAGTTTAAGTATTGCTCATGTAAGTCATGTCATGTCAGTCTATGATCCGCAGTAGGAGGGAGGGCGTGGCACTGGAACTCTTCTATCTGATATGGATCAGAGAATAAGCAGCAGGCTGCTTTATTAATCCAAGAAGGGAAATTTGTCCTGCATCGGAAATGGACAGATGTTATCCAGACTGCATCAGATGAAAATACTTTAAATTGTGTTTTATGGCGTTCATTTGATCAACCCATTACAAGTTGGATAATTGCTGCTCTATTGGAGCTTCAAAATGGTCTTATAATGCCCCACAAGGCCACAACCTCACTGTCCCACCACGGGCCGAGGCGGTGTCTGCCACTGTCCTGCAAAATCAAAACATGACATGGCAAACAACACTCACGCTGTTATCAATGTTACTGTTACTCAAAGTGTTGCATTTGTCATTTGTCATTGATACCACGCCGTCCACCCAGATATTTTTCAGGAGCACAAGCACGAAAATGCATTGATTAAAAACATCCCTTAAGTTCACACCTCAATAGTTTACAAAGCCTGCTGAATGTCACACCCAGCCTACATTAATATGAATGAGCCTAGACGCTAACATGCATATCAATTGCCCATTGTGTGACCTGTAGTGTAGGTGTTAAGCAACGTGCGCGTGACGTGACGTCTTTAAAACACTGTCCCACCAGAGATAGTTTCACCAATGCAACACTGTTGTTACCGGTACTTCAAAACCAGGCTCTCATGATAAAATTCAACAGGCTTTTTTTAAATTTTCTTTTACAAATTACACTGAAACATTTAGTTGTAATTCTAATGGCCCCCAACATGTTTTCAAATGCATACGCAAGCACACCTGAGTTCAGCTAATAACTAAAATAATGCTTGCAACATTTATGGTATAAACCTGGAGCTTCCGCAATGCTTCTGTCTCAATGTGTTTTTACTGGTTAAATTAATAAATAAATAAAATGAATGAATGAATTAATTAATTAAAAAAAAATCAGTTCCCTCATATTTTACTGCCTAACACTCTTTTTTTGAATGGTAGCGATTCAGGGCTGGAGTCAAGTGTAAACAACCATAAAGGTTTTCTATTGAGACCACTATTTGACTATAATATTTGTTCCTTTTGTTTTCTTTAGAGGCAGATCTCTCTCTGCACATGCTCAGTGAGAACCCATGTGGATCTGTCGTTGTGTATGTCATTCCAGAATCATCATCCTTGCTGCCTGAGGTTAATGTCTTTCGTGTTCTCTCTATTTTTCTGCACTCCAAGAAGGTCTCATACCTTTTCATGGACATTTAATTTCCAGCTAGTTTTCTTTGCATTCCCTCTTTATCAAGACTCCTCTCTCTCCACATTTTTGTACATACATGAAGATTTCAGTTTTCTTAGTCATTAGTTTAATTTATTCTTTGTGTAACATTACTCTTGTGTGTTCTCTCAGGATGTGGCGGTGTACATTGGTCAGCGGCGGACAGCCGTGCTTCGTATCGGTGCAGATATGAGAGTGGGAAAGACTCTGCCACAGCTCCTCACGCACCTTCAGCCGCGGGTCAAGCAGGTGCTGCAGGTTATGTCTTTCAGCCACGCTGACATCACCGCCGCACTTAGTGACAGAGTCCGTCTCAGCCCAGGCAACAAGGAGAGCATGGCTGGTAGCATGAGAGCCTTCAAGTCCAGCCCAGGTTAGACTTTGTTTGCATCTTAATCTCTCCCAATGAACATGGCGTTCTACTCAATGGGGACTATGTTGATTCAACAATAACAATAAATATTTAACACAGCAAACCATGCTGAAACCCCAATCTGCAACCCATCGACAAAAAAAGAGATCGGATGTTGGCCGTTCACTCTCCTAGCACTACACTTCCGAAAGTCTTTACTCTACACATTGTAACAGGAGTTGCCGACAAATTCAGCTGTGGACTGGAGCTCTGAATCTGTCTTGAGATATTAAGCAATGCCTAACTTTAATCACAATTAAACACAGCCTAACACCCTACCTATTGGAAAACAAAAACATGATCTTTTGATGATGTGCGGAAATTAATCAAATTTCACATTTAATCTATTTTGTCGTCATGTTTCAGGCTATGAGATCACTTTCAGCCTGTTGAACCCGGACCCAAAGTCGCACAACCTACAATGGGACATAGAGGGCGCTGTGCAGAGCTACATCCAACCGTTGCTTACAAAACTGGCCCCTGTGGCCAACTTTAGCATAGACTCTCAGGTAAAGTCACTGTGGGCATTTTGTCCCTAAAGATTCCCATCCCTTGTTTGTGCATGTGTGTTTGCAAAGAATAATTTGCAGAGTGAAAATATACTACCTATACCTGCTATACCTGTTCTCCATACAGATTTTGTACTACGCTGTGCTGGGGGTAAACTCTCGCTTTGACAGCAGCCTCAATGCCTACACTCTCAACGCTGACAGCCTCGCACATGTCATCAACCCCGTGGAAGCTAGGCTAGGTACGAGAAGAAAAAAAAACTATGGGCTGCACAGTTATAGCGAACATGATTGTCCTGTTTTGCTATAGATGTTGAAATAACTGATGAGCAATGTGGTATATGTGATGGTCAGTGGTTCCATCATGTGAGACACTATTACTCACTAATTTCCCACTGCAGAAGCCAATTCTATGTGCAAAAAATATATATATTAACCACTTTCAACTTGCAGTCTCTGTTTTGGGCTTGTCAGGTCGAAATATTCCTTTATAACTTAAGAAATTTCACACATTTTCTAAAATAGCAAAAATATCTAATCTAAGCTTGTAGATCAGCTATTTCACTTTTTATTTTGGTAAGGTGTAATGTATGAGTGGTTAAACATGAATAAATAGAAATACATTTTTACACATTTTGACACGTGTTATAGAGGCTGTTTAACATAGATTTGAAAGATTGAAAACCACTGATATGATTGAGGGTGATTTATGTTTTGTGTCCAGGTTCAAGTGCTGCATCTTCCAACCCAGTCCTGAACTTTCTGCTGTACGTCCCTGACGCTCACCACTCTCCACTTTACATCCAAGGCCACAGGAAGCAGCATGTACCTTCCAATGCATTTCACTCACCACGGTGGGGCGGTATCATGGTAAGATCAACTCTGTTCTAAGGATCAGGTTTTTTGTAAATTACATTTGGGAAGTCTTCTCTGTGGGTGGAAAGTATGTGTGATGTGTGTAGCTGCAAATTAGACAGACCTTGTTCAACCTTCAGTGTAAAATGATATATTTTCTTAATAGGTCTATAACGTCAATGATAACTACGGGCCAGAGACTGACTTTCCTGTAAACATCAACATTAACATGGCTGAAGTCATGGGAGTCTTCCTCGCACAACTTCGGTAAGAAATTTGGAGAGTGGCCTGGGCCGTGGCTCAGCGGTCCAGGCACCTTGGCCGGTAGCCCGAGTCTGGCATTGTGCCGCAGGTTCGACTCCCGATCCCGACAGCCTTTACTGCATGTCACTCCCCCATTTCCTGTCAGCTTTGTCTGTCCCTCTATTAAAAATATAAAATAAAGGCGAAAGCCGCAAAAAAAAAAAACATTTGAAAAAAAGAAATTTGGAGTTTGTACTACCACAAATGAATAACAAATTCAATGCACAGGCATTTGAAGATGAAACATCTGCCAAGGGACATGCTTAAAAGACACTTCACAAACAGCTGGCCATTACTAGTGTCACTTTGAAGTCACGTTTTTTCTTCTTTTTTAAAATATTTTTGGGGCTTTTGCCTTTATTGATAGATGATGTGCAAACAAGCCTTATAGAACTTTCCTCTGCCCTGTTCCCCCAGGCTTATGTTGGGTGTGAAGTCATCTAACTCTCCCCCTGGCTTCCTGGTGGCACCATGTGACAATGCAGGATTGGCTCACTGGGAGCTTGATCGCCTCATGTGGAGTCGTAGTGTGGAGAATATTGCTACGGCAACTACCACCATCACCTCCCTGTCACAGCTCCTCGACCAGATAGGCAACATTGTCATCAATGACAACATTGCCCAGCAAGTAAGCTGTGTTATATCAATTTACTTTATTTGGTTTTATGTATACGGTTGTTATATTAAACAATATTATTTTTTTCATCAGGCGTGCTACATTCTTTATGGGCACTACAGATGGGTTTCTTGTTTACAAACCTTGAGTCTGCAGGTGCTGGTTTCATGTGATCAATTCTCAACAGATCCCCAAACCTGTTGTTTTTGGGAGCACTGGTTTCAGTTCAGTCAACCTCCTCTTGTGTGTTGGCTGGTGAGACGCAGACGCACCCTAATGAGACAGATATACTGTATACTTCACCCTGCCAACAGTGTTGCGCACAGAGAACAGCTGACATACAATCTCAGCTTGAAGGTCTGCTGTTCTCGGCCATTCAATGCACGCAACACCTCGATGAACAAAGCAGATTCTGACTATATTAAAGTTTAATGCCAGTAATATATAGTATACACGGAAAGTGAAATGGCTGTATTGATATTCTATTTTAGTTCTCTAGGGCCAGGATTTCACACAATTTCTTATTTGATTGTTGTTCCCATTGTGCAGGTATCAAGCGCTGTCACTGCTCTACAGTTGGCTGTGGGTGAGCTGGAGGCAGGGAACCTGGGCTTTGCTCTGCAGTACAGTAAAGAAGCTATCCTTGCTTCAGAGAGAGCTTTTTTCGACCCCTCCCTCCTCCATCTTCTCTACTTCCCTGATGACCAGAAGTTTGCCATCTACATACCACTGTTCCTGCCCATGTGTGTGCCTATTCTGCTGTCACTTCTCAAAATGGTATCTGAGGCCAGGCAGCGACGCAAGGATAGGAATGCCAAGAAGGACTGAGGAACATTCCGGCATGAAGTACTCAAGTGTTCTTATGTTTGTCATCAACACTACATCATAACGGTCCTTGAAGACTGGTTGAAGAATGTTTTTGTTTGGGTTTTTTTTTGGGGGGGGGGGGGTTGCTGAATAATGCTGCTAAAAACCCGAAAAATGCAGGAGTGTGCAGGGATTCTGAATTCAAAACATGTAACAAGTTAAACTTATTAGTTGTGTTATGGAAGTAATATGTCCATCCGGAAGGTGAATGTATCTTAGAAGTTTATTCAGAAGAACAGCATCAAGTAAACAGCATATCTCAATCTATAAGGCTTGGCCTGCATCTCTCAGTATTCTCTCCCTCAGCACACCCCTCTCTCGTTTTCTCCTCCCCACCAGACCGCAGGTCCACAGATAAACATGACCTGCTGAGACAGGAACTCCCTAGCCAGGCCCAGCAGGGTCTCATAACAAACAATAGGTGTGACATTGTCTTTTACATACAGCTTGATCAAAGGGTTGATTGGATTGAGACAGGCCTTCCAGCCACATGAAATGATATTAGGTCAATATATGACAGTCCAATATTGCCATAACACTTGTGAATGGCCTTTTGTTAGTACAGTGGGTCTAAACTGGGTGTGCACTGGGACCTGAATGTTATGTTGGCCAAGAAGGCTCAATATATGTAAGGAATGAGTGACTGAGATGGTTATTGAACACAAACCAATAAGATGAAGCAGGACTGTTGTGTCAAGTCATAGAAAATAGTATTAAGTAGTTACTTAATTAATGTACAGGCTAGGATACAGTACACATTTTTGCTGCCATGGCAATGTAATTGGGCAGCAGAGAGAGAGACTTACAGCATGCAGAGGATTGTGGTATTTATTGAAGGTAAAATGCATTATTTAGGATGGTTCTGTGGGATATTTTTTTCTTTAAAGGAATGGATGGATGTATTTATTATGTTTTCTTGAATGACTACTGTGGATATTGCACTGTTAACATTTGAATGGTTGTCAATTTAACATTTTTACATTTGTTCAATACATTTAAATTGTAAACAAACTGCTGTTTCTCTGACATTTTTTATGCTGGTGACAACAAGCCAAGTAACAAACACCATACATGTCATTTATTTATAGTACTTTAGGCCTACATAACAGGATTATGGCACAACACAACAGCCAGCCACTCTGAAAAAATAATTATAGCCAGGATTGTTTCTATATCAGAAAACTTTAAAATATGCAATTTAGACCTAAATTCACTCTAGGCTATGTCGACTCCTCTTGTGACTGAAAATAACAGACAGTATGGTATATATATATATATGTATATAAGTTTGCACTCTGCTCCCTGCCCCTTGTACCCTCTTTTTTGATAGGTCCGATCTTTTAGCCATACGGCTTATCCCGGAGGTACGCGAGCAGGGCGGAGGCGGCAATCCAGTTAGAAATGTCCATGCATTCTGAGAAAACAAACACTGTGTATCAAAAGGAGCGCACCAGGACATTTGCTGCGATGACGTAGTAGGCCCTCTGTTCGTCAAGCTACAGAAGCTAGTAGGTACCTCCCTTAGAGTAAGGTACCTCCCAACGCGACTGCTTTTCTTTCTTCAGTTTCGTCTTGGCTTTCGTTGGAGATTTTACTATTTGTTTTTTTAACCCCCACCGCGACACATTATTATCATCCGTGTAACGTTAACTAGAGAGTGGTTGTAGATAATTTGGCTGTCCCGAAGGGCAAACCATCGTTATTTATAGCCTTTGCGCGCTAAAAGCAGCAGCTTGATTATCGGCATGTCTGGCGGGGAAGTGATCCGGGGCCCTGCGGGGAACAACGACTGTCGGGTGTACGTGGGGAACCTTCCCCCCGACATCCGCACAAAGGACGTGGAAGATGTCTTCTACAAGTACGGAGCGATCCGAGACATCGACCTGAAAAACGGAAGAGGAGGACCGCCCTTTGCATTCGTGGAGTTCGAGGATCCGAGGTGAATATACCGTGCATAACAGACACTAGCCCCGGTCCAGAGTGTTAGCACCAAGGCTAAACACTAGCCCTGGCCAAGAGCGTTAGCATTAGCACCAGGGCTAAACACACCAGACCTGGCCTAGCTCTGGTCCATAGCCCTAATGCTTCTATGATTAGAAGCATGGAAGCATTAGGGCTATGCATCAGGGCTAAACACACTAGACCTGGTTCAGAGCGTTAGCACCAGGGCTAAACACACTAGACCTGGCCCAGGGCTAAACACATTAGACCTGGCCCAGAGCGTTAGCACCAGGGCTAAACGCACGTCGCACACACTGGTTCACAAGTGGGGTCCTGTCCGTGGAGGGGAGAGTAGTCCGGCGTCTCCGAGTCCGCACAATAATTTAATTAATTAATTTTAATTGATATTTTAATTGTGCACCTTTACGACAACGGCATTACATTTGGCACACCGTTGGAGCATATTGGCCCTGAGGATGGGAGCATTTTTGGCTACAGGCCCAGCGCCATCGCAGATTTAAGCCGCGGTAACCATGGCAGCCATTTTCCAAAATGGCCGTAACGACGCCGCCGCCGCCACCTGCTCCCATAGATAAGAGTGACTGAGTGAGTGATTTAATTAATTACATATCGGATTAAGATAGCTTTCCCTTTAATATCGAACAAGGCAAAACATTCAAAATAAACTATTTAAATCAAACTCATTTTGAGACACTAATGTCACCACTGCCAAATATTGACCCAAAGTGTTTGTTTACACAGATGACTGAGTGGTTCAAGGCTGTGTGCATTCATCTGTTGAGCACGTACCCCTCCTGGGTTTGGTATCAGTGAGTAATGGACGTTTTGTCTTAATAGAGATGCCGAGGACGCCGTTCATGGACGCGATGGATATGACTATGATGGGTACCGCCTGCGTGTCGAGTTTCCTCGAAGCGGAGGACGTGGAGGTGGTGGCCGAGGAGGAGGAGGAGGAGGAGGTGGAGGAGGTGGTGGTGGTGGAATGGGAGGAGGAGCCCCCAGAGGAAGATACGGACCCCCTTCACGGCGTTCAGAGTACAGGGTTATTGTGTCAGGTGGGTGTTGTGTTCTTATCTCTTATCGCAAATCTTGCTGTATGTATCTGTATTTATAGTGTATGAGAACATGCTGTATATTGTATAATGTGGAGAATGTCAAATAAAATGTTACCTAATTTTATTTATAACTAACTTGTTTGACAATAACTTACTTTAAAAATTCTAAAAACAATACATTTTATTTGTGACGCACTTTATATAATTAAAAAGAAAACAAAATGCTAGGAAGAAATGCAATGACAATTTAACCATGTCATTAATAATCACTATTAGTTGCAAAATTTAGTATATTTTAGCCATAATTACATGCTAATCTCTCACCCATTCTTGGTTTCCAGGTCTTCCCCCCAGTGGAAGCTGGCAGGACCTAAAGGACCACATGCGCGAGGCAGGTGATGTATGTTATGCTGACGTGTTCCGTGATGGCTCCGGGGCGGTGGAGTTCGTTCGCAAAGAAGACATGACCTATGCCGTCCGCAAGCTGGATAATACTAAGTTTCGCTCTCATGAGGTAGGTTTGGCTTACAGTCGTAGAGTAACTCGACAAGGAATAACGGGGGGGGGGGGGAGGGGGGACTATGTTTTGGGATTGGACAGGTCTCTCGAGGTAAGACCTTAACTAATTTTCCTCGTCCACTCACTGCCATAACTGCAATCAAGACGCTTTTTTTCTCTGAATCCTTTCGCATTGTAAATGTTTGAAGAGACAAATGGAATGAAGGTGAACACAGTACTGATTGTTTTCAGGATGGATGGATATAACATAGATATAACAAACCAGTTTATCCTTTCTGAAATGGATGCTTTTGGGGCTGCGCCAAATTGATGTATCAGTTTTGTTTCTACTGGATCAACTATTGCAGTGCTTGGATAGACCAAAACACTGAATCACTGAATTTAGGTATGGTGGATGCCACTACAGAAAAGGTCTTAACTGCATTAGGGTTCCTAATGCAGGCATGGACTGCATTTAGTGTTTGCTATATTGTGACTTTGTTAACCCATTTAGGCCTGACCTCGAAATTAAAAAAAAATCTAAATCCTCCAGTTTTCTGAAATAAATATTTTCACGATTTTTCAAAAATAGCAGACCTACAAGCTTGTAGCTATGAACTTGTAGATTAGCTATTTTTCAATAGCTAAATTACAACATAATGTTTAAAACACCAAAAGGGGTTCCCGCCCAGAATGGGTTAAATATATTTCAATGCACTGAGTTGATATCAAACATTTACTAAAGTCTTTTTGTTTTTGTCAAGTCACTCACTGCTCATCCAATTGCTTTTATTATGTTATCAGCTCTGTATCTGCAGGAATCCCTGGTTTCTTTGAATCTCATGGAATAGCTTTCCTCTTCGTGTGTGTGCGTTTAGGGAGAAACTGCCTACGTTCGTGTGAAAGTGGATGGTCCACGCAGCCCCAGCTACGGCCGCTCTCGTTCTCGCTCCCGCAGCCGGAGCCGGAGCAACAGAGGGTCACGCAGTTACTCGCCACGTCGCAGCAGAGCGTCACCGCGCTACTCCCCCCGTCATTCTCGCTCACGCTCCTAGATATACACGAGACCCTCTGTAAAAAACCAGCCAGCTCAACCCAACAACGCACCTCAGACTGCCAGGAAGAGAGCAAACGTCATGACATTGAATATAAAACAGAGCTCACACCCCCATCTGCTCTGTTAACCCTTTCAGTGTTGTCCTACTGTGGTTTGTTTATTTTTCCATTTCTTTGTTATTTTTCTTTGGCAGGGTTATCTTATTTTTTCCCCGTAGCACCAAATCGGTTTTTATTATTTGAGTATCTGTTCTGTTTGTGGGCCTGTCTTATTTGTCACCTGGCTTCACACCCTCCCCTCGAGGTAATGTACACCCACCCCCACCCCTTCTTTCTTTATCTGAAAATGATATCTCTGCTGTCGGGCAGAAATCAGCTATGTCCAAAATATTAACTTATCAGGGGTCCGCATCAAAGTTGGTATGGTGACTATACATTGTCACATACTTGAATGTGTCCTATCACTTTACCCACATACAGCTCAAGTGGAGTTAGGTGTTTTTTGACCATTAATGACTTTGTCATCCAAATCAATGATGGAAAAAATGATCTCCAGATTTGGACTTGGGTGGTTTAACTAACAGTGTTGAGGATCAATCAGTCTGTGTGAAAAACGGACCAATTATCCACATTCTATTGGGCAGCGCCCCCAGAGGCAAATTCAAATGAAACAAACGGCAGAAGGTGCTGTTTTTTCCCCGTTTTTGCCGATGGGTTCCCGCTTCCCAGATTGGTGTGTGGGTAAAACCCACGCACAGACATAAACCGTGTTCAATAGCAATTATAGCACTGATATAAAATGGAATATACAAAATGGAGATAGTTGAAAAATGGGAGATGGCTGGTTTTTGCCCGATAGCGACGATATGTTTCCTCTGCTGAATCCAGGAGCTTTTTGATGGGTAATGGCACCATGTTGTTTTGGTTGGTTTGTCATTGTATTGCTTTATGTGGGGAGGCTGTTGCTTTTCTTGACCTTGGATTTACTGTTGTACTGTGACCTTCTCGTGTGTCTCTCTGTAGAGATCAGAGGAGCAGTATAGGATTGGATCACAGGAGCAGGAAACACAGTTCATATTAGGATAAACAGGAGGAGGAGGTGTCAAAACTGGAGTCAATGGTATGATGCTGTGGCCTCTAAACTCTGAAATCTACATAATAGGGCTTCCTTGTTTTTCTTTTACGCTCAAAATTCGCTTGACAATGCCCGAGTACCATTATTGAATGTTTTCAATAGTAACAGATTTTTGTTTTGCTATTTGCTAGTTGCTGTAGTTACTTCTGCATGCCTCATTTCATATTTCTATAGTTCAATGCACCAGTAAGGCTACTTGGGGCCCTGTGGTTCTGCGCACAGAATTTCCTAATTTTATTGTTTGGAGACCACATCCTTTATCTGGATGTAGTACGTAATACTTTTTGTTTGGAGAAGCAATCGTGTGTTCTGGCTTTGGTTAATGTTTCAACATTCAAAATACAAACTTTTGTTTGTAAGTGATACTCGATAGTGTCCTTTTTTAGATTTTTCCCCCCTCACAAAATATTCAACCTCCTAGATGTATTTACTGATAGATTTTTGTATTATTATTTACTATGTGCGAAGGTGTGATTCTAACTGGCCTCCTTCTCTTTGACTGGTATTCTGAAGGTTTGGACTGGGCTCATTGTCTCTCCATTCCGGAGCCGGATCAGTGGATCAGGATTCAGGATCAGTTCAGGATTAGAATTAGGCTTCAGGATGGATACATGGAACAGGAGCATGGGAGCATTTTACTGGGAGAAGATCCCGACCCCGGCCCAGTCCAGCCCGCATAATGCCCGATATTCCCACCAAATTAACAAATTTAATTTAATTGGCGTTTCAAATTACTTTTTTGTGAATGTGGAACCTCAGAGACATGATGGTGGCATCTGGATGAGCTTTTTTATTTTTTTTAAGAATTTCCCCTTTTTTCTGGTGTTTATTAAAAGAAGGAGCAAAGTTCGGATCAAAACCAGGAGGCGGGCTGGGAGGTGCAGGATGGATCCACGCATAAGGAGAGTGGTAAATAGTGGGTGCACATAATCAGAGGAGGGAGGGAAGAGGGAGGCATGGGGATTTCAAGGGAGTGTGTCATTAATGTGTCTTTTTTCCCCTAGGAGGTTTTTTACATGAGGAAGATGAGTTATTTTTTTCTTGATTCAGATAAGGTGTTGGAAGTGTGTTGATCGGTGTCTTCAATAAAACTTTCAGTCATAGTAATACATGTTTGTGTTTTTCTTATGGCAGTGGAGCTGCTTGGATTTCTAGGTCCATGACATCCATCACACTAGGTTTGAGATTTGACACTATAAACTTATAAAATGTTGTAAAATGTAAAACATCCCTAAAGTACAATACGGCTTGCTGGTGTAACAGGATTCTGCTATTTAAAAAAAAATCTTTAAGTTTTGTATGTGGGCCCTAGCACAAAATATCTTCATATGAGTATCTGTGGCCAAATACCTGGTGATTTGGGGGTTTCACAGAAGTTTAATTATAATTTAACTTTAAGGAATCTGGTCCGTGACATGCCTGCAATTACATAGAGAGCAAGTGTATATGAAATAAACATGCATATTTATGTATGTTAAGGACAAATGTCCACTATTTATGAACAAAGAAAGGTTACTCCTAGCCTTTTTTCTTTACTTTATCTATGAAATTATGTAATTATGTATTTGTATAATATAGGCTTAGTTAGTAGAGCACAAACCTACGTTCAACACACTATAAAAAGTATTTTTATCATGAGTACTGAGCTCTGGTAGAGCGGGGCGACTAGCACCTCTAGGATTATTTACTTATTTTTCACCTTTTTTTTTACATTCCAGGTGTGAATGTGAGTTCATAACTATTATTGTGAAGTAATATGTTTGGGAATAGGCTCATTTGAGTGTGGGGGGCCAAATTGTTAGTGAAAGTTTAATGTATGCTACTAATGGACTGGACCGAAAACACCAAGGCCCTCGCCTCTACAGGAAGGGACAGCGCAAGCTGTTCATAACTTCATCCTCACCAGGTATGCAACAGGCTGCTGCAGGTGTTTGTAAAGTCTGTACTGACCAACGAGTGTCCTCTTCTTCTTTGCCATGGTTTGATCATCACAAGGAACAAACTGAATAAGGCAAGATGATGATGAGGAAGGCTAGCTTCCGTAATTGGACAACCTGGAGAGGATGAGGAGGAGGAAGTTATCCTGATGAACCACTCCCACTACCCTCTATTAGTCAGTCCTTTGTTCCAATAGTCATCAGACTCCATAACTCTTCTCCCTTCTGGCTCCAAAACTGTGGAATGCACTTCCCATGGCAGTCAGAACTGCAGCATCACTCCCAATCTTCCGCCGTAGTCTGAAAACCCACCTTTTCAGACTCCATCATGGCCCATAGCACTTACTCTACCCTAGATAGCACTTCTGTAGACTTAGATAGCATTTGAAACAGACTTATAGCATGTTATGTAGACAGCACTAGAATTGCATTGTATATAGTCATAGCACGCCATAGTACATATGTATAGCATAGTAGTATATATGTAAAGTTTATACGTATAAATTTCATTATATAGATATTCCACTGTTACTTTCTTAGCTTACGCATGTTTCATGATGAATGTTTTTATGTGATGTATTCCCATGCTTTTGTTCTTGCTTAATGTAAGTCGCTCTGGATTAAGAGCGTCTGCTAAATGCCTAAATTGTAAATTGTAAAATTGTAATAACCAATTAAGCCCCCATATGTTCTGTACTTGTATAGAACATTATGTACCATTCATTGTCAATGGCATTCAATGTTTGTGTAAAGACACACATTCAAAGCTGGCCATTCATTGTCAATGGCATTCAATGTTTTTGTTTGTCTTTAAGACAATATTTGTGTTTACACAAACCCAAGCTCTGGTCCATAGCTCTATGCCTTGCAATGGCATTAGAGCTATGGATCAGAGCTACACAAACCCTCAAAGCTGGACACATAGGAAATAGAAGAATGATTAACCATGTATGTAGTGAAGCAATTATTCTAGCTGTGTAGAGCCTATATAATATAGGTCGATATTATTAGAATATCAGTGCATGAAGAATGAGGATCAACGATAAGGATAAGTAGGGATCAATCACTCTCCCTGGGGGCGCAACGGTGCATTCTGGGTGGAAATAAGATGCGGCCGGTGGGCCGCTAGTGGAAAACGCCAGCAGTCGGGCGGCGGCCTGAGTCGAACCAATAACAAAAGCGATGCAATGCAGAAGGCGGAGCAGACCCTTACGTCGCATGTAGCAGCATAAATGAGCAATAAACGAACTGTCAAAGCCTACTCAACACACGCTGAGCTTCATTGATAGACGGTAAGCATGGATGATGATTGCATGGCGGGTGATGTGGGTTCAATGATTGTTAGTTAACCAGAACCCGAGCGAAATTAATTGATGTACGCACTGTTGTTTGCAGTGTTGTTTGCAAGATCATTGAATTGGCTTACAATTTGTAGGCGTTCACAAAGTTGAATGATTCTCATGAGCCAGCGTCTAAACTTGTAGAGTGTATTGCTTTATCTTATCTACTAATGGGGCTTTGTTGCAATGTCATGCTCCCACAGTTGGAACTGTTTTAACTGTAGATGTTGTGAACCTGCATGATTTACTTGTCGGGAGAGTCGTATAATTATCCACGTAAGTTATGTCTATGCGAATGGGCAGGTGTTTCGGACAGCGAGGCCTTTAAGCACATTCCTCCCAGGTTCATCATCGGCTTTATTCGGCTATGTTAGTGTTTCTCAAACCTTTTAATTTACCCCCCAATTTGATATGCTTAGGCCACGGATGCCCAATTGGAATGGCCCAATCTACACTATAAAATGATCAGTATTTAATTCTGAGAAAGTACAGATCCAAGTGGTTCCACTTGTACACTCCTGGATTTACAGGGACCCAGCTTAATTATTTAGCTGGGGACCTGGTGGCCCCCAGACCCCACACTGAGACCCAGTGATGTTGTGTATTTAGTACTTTATTTAAGGACCTCACTGACAACCACATTGGACTTTACAGGAAATGCTGGCTAATGAGTGCGTGCAAAATTGAAATTATGCTCGCACACAGAACAGAGGGGGACACTGGCCCAAGGAGCAAGGGAATGGACTCTTGAGTTGTTTGTCTTCTTTCCTTAAACATGAGCTTCTGGGGAAACTATTTTTTTTTTAAGATATTTTTTTGCGGCTTACACCTTTTATTGTTTTTTAACTATTGCATTTTTAATCTGATAACATAATTGGTGCTTCATCATTGTTCTTGACTTCATGGGCTTGTCATACCTGAGAGTGAGACAAACTTATAGGTTCAGTGATGTAAATAGGTTTTCAATGTAATGGGTCCCAGGGGTGGTCTTTTAGATGGGTCCCATGGACATTTTATGAGTCCCGCTTCAACGACGTTAGGAGTCATATTTTGTCATTTTTACAAATTGCAGCATTTAACTCCCATTTCATCTTTTATGGTTGTATTCATGTAGAAATAAACACAATTCTAAATCTGACAATTGCAAAGAGTTATGCAAACAACAGTGCAAAGTATATGCAAACAAAGTAAATTAAATGGAATGAAATTACAGTACAGTACAGTACTGAGTACAGTAGTGCGTCCATGGATCCATTATCAATAATCTGTGTTTTGGGATGTAAAATGTACCCTATTAGCATCACTAGTTCACAATGGGATGGTGTTCTCTTTTGTAGAGTAACGTATAAGCTAATTCTCTTGTGCTTTAACTACATAAACCCCAGCATCTGTATTCTGGTAAACTGCTGAAAGTACAGTATTGGGTTAAGAAGTGGTTCATTTCAATTCCCAATACTATTTTAAGTTAACCGCTGCTTGGTACATCACAAAGGGGAGTTAACACATCACCCCACTACAACTGACAGCTCATGGAATTCACATTACATTTCGTTCATCACTTTGCTGGTGAACTATCCACAATACTACCTTTTGTAGAAATTGTTTACATAATAACCACATTTTTGCTTGTGTGTAGGTATTTGACGGTGTTCCTTTGCAATGCTTAAATTAGCTGGGGATTTGGACTCAAATGTGTTCAAAGGAGTTGACTCTAGTGCTTTGTACTGTTGTCAATATGGCTGGCAGAGAAGAGGGCTCCATTCCATCTCCTACAGATGATCAATTCTGTTGAGTTCTCTGAAGTAGAATTTGCTGCCATACCTTGTAAGCAAACCTTGGTGTGTACTGTATTATCCTGCTGGGAGAAAGAAAATGCATTTGTAGATGAATTAACCGTTGCCATGGTGTGATACTTGCAGCGTACATGACTGTTTCCATCAAGTGGTTCAATGAGTGCCAGAAAAACTGATACATTCTTCTGGATTCATTTAACACAAATTACAATGACTGTGTTAAATCCCTTTAACAGTACAAGTCAATTAAGAACCAGTGGGAAACTCGAAATTAAGAAGTTGTTGAAAGGAAATAGATCATGATGATTGTTTTCTCTGAAATATGACAAGAAGGGAATTTATCCAGATTCCAAAGGCAGCATTTGAGAATTTGTGAAATTCTAAACCTGCCCCTACGTTTGCAACTGCTGATTATTGTAGGTTTATTATATTATCTGTCTTTATTTATTTTTTACTATGATTTGCCTCAAGCTGCTGTCACGTTTATCCTGTCTCTTTATCTGTACTTCTGTAGCGATCATGAGTGACAGGAAGGCAGTGATAAAGAATGCAGACATGTCTGAGGACATGCAGCAAGATGCAGTGGACTGTGCTACACAGGCCATGGAGAAGTATAACATCGAGAAGGACATTGCTGCCTATATCAAAAAGGTACCCGGGACAAAGAGTTCAGCATTATTAAAGGAATGCTCTGCAAATTTATGAACCTTTCGTCAATTTGTGCCTTAACTGTCGAGCAATAGAAACATCTTGATTGCATGCAATTCCGTCTGAGAAAATGTAGTCGTCGTCCCGTGAATACAGACAGCCCTTTGCTGTCACTTCATGTAACAGCAAAGGACTCATAAGTCTTGGTACTCAAACAGTTTACAAGACTATTGTTTCTACGGAAGGGATAATGTCTGTCTGTAGTTTTCATGTGACTACGTCACTGTGTGGACAATATGTGGTGCCTTTTGATTGGCGGCTTCTGTGATGAAGAGTGTGTATTGACTGACTGTGTGTGTGTGTGTGTGTGTGTGTGTGTGTGTGTGTGTGTGTGTGTGTGTGTGTGTGTGTGTGTGGGGGGGGGGGGGCTGTTGGTTTATATACACTTGTATAATGCCCTCTAGTGTAATATAATCTACATTGTTTTTTTGTTCGTTCAGGAGTTTGACAAGAAGTACAACCCCACATGGCATTGCATCGTGGGAAGGAACTTTGGCAGCTATGTGACACATGAGACAAAGCACTTCATTTACTTCTACCTGGGTCAAGTGGCTATTCTCCTCTTCAAGTCTGGCTGAAACCAACACATGCCTTGTTAACCCCACTTTTATTTCCAACCCCAACATGCCTGACCCAATGCTATGTTTGCCCAAGCCTTTTTTCTTTTCAGATCGTCTGCTTTAGCCCCCCTTCCCGCCACACTCCCTCTGCCTTACGTTTTGTTTTCAATCTCCCCCTTTTTATTTTTCTACCCACCACACTAACAACGATGGTGGATGGAGCGGTGCTCCTGTTTGGACTGTGATACAGATGGCTAGGGGCCATTCTCATGAACATGCACACACCCACATACACTCAACACGACACAGACAATACACTCACTCACTCACTCACTCACTCACTCACTCATTCATTCAGAATGCTCATTGTTCTAGCATAATACTGACTCATACTTTCCAAACATTATTTGGCTGTGCACTGATGCATGGACCTTGTACATTAGTTCATATGTATACGTTGTATGATACATTGTTTTTCATGGAAATGCCTAGCAACAGGAGATTTTTGTTAAAATGCCTAAGTTTCTGTATGGTTATCGCACAGTTTGTGTAAAATGTCTTTACTGTTGCTTATAATGAATAAAGAGTAGTATGCCAAAGGATTAAACGACTTGTACTATCTTGAATATTGATCTGAACATTGTGATGCTCTGAACATTTAAACGGGCATGTAAGCTACAATTAAAAGACATGCAAATGCCCGACAAGGTAACAAATTTTAATGTAGTCTGTTTGCTACTGATGTTTGGGTTAGAGATTATAAATTCATGTATGAGATGAGCCGCATACAATTAAGACTACTTTGCTGTCGTTATTTGTTTCTGCTACGCTGGCCATGGCACGGAAAAGATTACTTTTTTCCGTGACATAATTCAAACATCTTGTTTCAGTAAGCCTATGAAGATTACAAATTGTCAGTACATGTCCTCCAGCAGGTACTCTATGTCAGGCATGTGGCATGGTATACAGCTTGCTAGGCATAGGCTAGATACAGAAATAGCCCGTCCTCTTAAAGACATTTTGTGAGGCTGCCAATTCAAAAAAGTGGAAAATTGCCTCTTCACTTAATGGACAAATCACTCCCACGGTCCCACCTGTTTATTCTGACTGCTTTTTTCTAGTGCTGATCAGCATAGAGCATATGTCATGTTTAGCTCTACACTATATGACAAAGTCAGACACTTCACACTAGACGGTAGACACTAATTATTTGTTTGTTCCAGTAAATGGAAACCTTAATGCTACAGGCTTAAAATTCTAAACCTAGACAATTGTGTCCTTGCAGTTTAGTGGAAACTGTTTATGGAATTATGTCCGTTTCATGTTTCAGAATGACAATCCCTGCACCCCGTGCCCCCATGCTCCCCAACAATTTGGCAACAACTGTTTTGCTGAGGTGAGTGAGGAACAACTTGAAGTCATGGTTCACATGACGCTCACATGACAGTCATGTTTCAGGGCTACAACTTGACCAGCCTGCAGTGCACAGAGCCCTGGTTTTAACCCTATTGAATACCTCTGGAATTAGAACAGCAAATGCTAGCCAGGCCTAATGGCCCACTCACTAATGAATGCTCTTGTGGCTGAATGGAAGAAAATTTAACTGCAATGTTTCAACTAGTGAAAAAGCTATCCCAGAATTTAAAAAAAAAGAAAATCATGATTCTGTAATTCGTTGTTTTGAATGATGTTTGCATTATCATTAAATAAATCAGAAAAAAAGAAGCTATCCCAGAATAGTGGAGAATGTAGCAGCAAAGGGGGACCAACACCATGATGTCTGGTGTTGTCATGTTCTCCACGCACATGTCTCAACTGAATCAACACCATGACTCTTAAAGGACCATGGGTGGTCTACCCAAATCACTACAAAATCCATCGTGCATACAATTCTATATTGTTGTTACAAATACAAATGTGTCTGCTCGTTGTTTTGTTTCTTCCCATTTCATTTGTTTACCCCGTATCCTGGGTGAAATTAGCCTCGGTCCCAGGCTGGGTGAAATTGGTATCCTGACCTGAAATTTTATTTCCCGTCTATAAATAGAGCTGGACTGCTGGAGAGAACCAAAACAAAACACTAGTATCAAAACAGACAAAAACTGAAAAAAGAAACCTGTGACATTTAACTTGACCGGTAGATGGCACTGACAATTCTTGGACGCAACGTCTCTGCCGAAAAGCCAACAGACGAAGAAGATTCATACACGGAAATAGCAAATATAGACCTTTTTTTCTGGAAGTATGGCGGCTACGCTTAACTTTCTGCCGGCCTCGAACAATTGTAATACCACTGTATGTCCTCCGGTAACTCTGTCTGTAGATGCCGTGCCCTTCACACCCTCCCCGGCTTCAGAAGGTATAGTTTCGGACGCCGGGTCTCAGTTTTCTCGCTGTTCCTCCAGGCTGAGGTGTCTGCGGAGCGACTCAGTCAGTCTGAGAGAAGAACTCAACCTGCTGTTTGACCAGCTCATCTCTGAGAACTACAACAAAACCCTAAATCCCACCATCACTATACGACCAGAGGTATTACGCTTCTGCTGCATCAGTTCAGCTTGGGCTGCTTTCATGCTTGTCCATTTAATGGCTTCTGGCATCTGTTATAGATAAATCCATGGAAGATGATTTGTAAAATGATGCTGCTGGGCTCTTCAGTGTGGCAGTATGCTGTGGAATGTGGACTAATATTTGTAGACATAGAGAAGATTACACCAGCCTTGTTATGTTGAGCAAGACTACAACCCCTCTGAGGGTGTGCTACTGTGCTTACTGTGCTACTCAGCTAATTGGTCCACTAGTGGACAGTGGTGGTGATTATAACTTTGATCAATTAACACAGGATTTTACAGCAATAATGGTCTACTGGTCCAGTCCAGTGGAACCTGTTCCAGACGGAGCAAATTCAACAGGCCCCCCTGTTGTATAGGTTTCCATTCATTTGCCATTCTGCCTGAATGTACAGTTACTTGAAGGCATAATTTTATAAATGATTAATATACCGGTCCGGTACACATTATTTATATATGTATACTCAAAATGCTGTGTTGTATTGCACACTGCAAGTTGCTGTGGTCTCTGATACATGGTATGACATAATATTACTATGCAAGCTTGAGTGTGAAACCATAAAGAGTTACTTTTCTCCTCCAAATGATCCAGAGTACGGTACCCTACTGGCCTGAATATAAGGCATTTTCTTCCAATGGAAATATCTTAAAAAACGGGGTCATATTATAATCGGGGACTAGACTATTTTACATTTAATGTTCTTTTTCCACAAATGAGTCTTATAATCAGAGTCGTCTTATATTTGGCACAATACGGTAATTATGATGTAATTTTTCCTTTCAGGATGTGTGTGCCTTGCTGAGACACGCAAGCAGTCTGGTGCCACTAAGTCAAGAACATCTAGTGGTCAAACTATGCCAGTTAATGCACCATCTGCTCAATCAACTGAAGGTATGACTGTTTTATGACAGTCACCCAGTGGTGTTTAGGGATGAGCCACTTTCACTTTTACTATGAGGCTTTAAGCTGAGTTTAGATGATTGGGGAGATAAGTAAAACCTCCCTCTCCCTCATGATAATCAAAGAAGACACAAAAATGTAATGATACATAAAATAAATACAAAAATAAGAATACTTTGTGTTCACTCACTGTTTTTATTTGATCTCTTTTAGGTAATTGTAGATGAGCAGACATTGACTGTGTTGATTAGTTACACTGTCCGTGCATTAAGTGTGTGCAGTACGTGGACTCACCTGGAAGTGCTGCTGGCCCTCTCCACAGTAGTGTATGGGAATGGACCTCAATGCCAGAAGGTAGGTGTTTGTTTGGGTGTGTCACACCATACTTGTTGATTGTCAAGTTGACAACTACTGTACATTCTTGATTTTATGTTCTGAGTACATGGCATGGTTTCTATCCTTGCAACACTTTAATTCCAAACACTATCTTGAACACTTCTACCTCGGGTGTTGGGAGCAGCTTGGCTTTCAGGGTGTGACAGGGAGGCTTTTTATTTAGCCTTTTGGTGGGTAGTCCACAAGTTTGACTGACTGTATGTTCTTTTCTTTATTGAGTCAGATAAATTGAGTAGAAGAAGCACTCAAGAAAGATACAGTTCTGGAGTTCTATGACGTATTAGTGGGTCATCATTACAGGTCCTTGATTTGAGTTACTGAGTGATTTTCTTTTTTGTAGCACCTTGGTGAGTTACTGAGTGAGGATGGAGTCCTGGTACGCTACAGCTCCCCATCTCAACCCAATGTGGAGTTACGGCGTGCAGCACTTACCTGCATGGCCAGTGTCTGTCTCGGGTAGGTCTTCCCAGTCTTAGAAGATTTAAGCGGACTATTGTAACTATTATTACGTGGCTTATGATTGGCCTTTTAGCTCCATAGCAATTGTAATTTGTGATAAATGCAAAACAAAAAGTGTTGAGCAAATGTCAATGTTGCTGCTTTTAGGATAATTGTGTGTGTGTGTGTGTGTGTGTGTGTGTGTGTGTGTGTGTGTGTGTGTGTGTGTGTGTGTGTGTGTGTGTGCGTGTGTGCGTGCGTGCGTGCGTGCGCGCGCGCGCGCTTATGTAGGATTCCTGGTCATCCCCCTGTGGAGGACCAATACAGGAATACATGTTTTAGAGCGTTCCTGCAAACACTGCAATCAACCAAACCCCCCCAAACTGACGAACTCTTCTACTGCACGGTATGAATTTTAGTTTAGATTAGGTTATTTTAGTTGTATTTGTTTTTAGTTGTGGTAGTAGGTACTACTAACTAATATTATAATATAGTTTGGATTATTGTATCTCACATTTTGTTTTGTGTGCAGGTGATTCAAGGAGCATTGAAGGGTCTTCAGTGCTATCTATCAGGTGGGAAGTGGAGATTTGGTGGAGGGGAAGAGCTTGGGTCTGTGCTTGCCACACTAAAGGTATTATCTATTACACTTTTATAAATGTATCAATATATTACATGTTTGCACCGATGCTGGAAGTCCTGGAATATACCTAAACTTTATTGGACTTGGTAACTCTTGCTCTCACAAAATACATATAACATAATAAGAACATGTAATGTAGCAATGTCTGAAAAGAGAGGCTTTAAAAAAAAACTTGACATTATGCACCTTCTTAGTATTTTCTTAACATTTATTTTCAGAATTTTGCGTCATTAACCTTTAATTACCGCATAGTACTGAAATATAGTTATTTTCTTTAATTTAAAATAGTTTTAGTTTAATTATACAATGATGCTAGTCACTTCTACTAAACCCATTATATTTGATCCTATTCTGTATGTTATTCTGCTACTGGACATTGCAACATGGACAATGGACAATTGGACATACTAGTATTCATATCCACGTGGATATGAATGCAAGATTTATTGTGTAACATTTTGCTGTATGTTCTGCAGAGGCATATGTTTCAGGGAGCTCCAGGTGTGAATATGGAGTGGCCGGCGGTTCTCTACCCAGCTCCTCTTCCTCAGTATGAGGGTCTGTCCTCACCTAAACCCGCTGAACCTCAGAAGGAAGCTTCCGCACCAGGAAAAGCCTCGGGGGTGAGACTTTATAAAAAAGCTTTTATTCCTTTTTGTGTCCTTTCTATAATAGGCCCCTGTACTCAGAAAACAATCACACTGGTGGTGTCGGTGTGATTGTAAAAAGAAAACATTTAGACCTAGATCTTACTTAGCACCACCTTAATAAGAGTGTTTAAAATAGCCTTTGCTAAATGTCTCTGTGGCAGAACAAGAAGAGGAAGTCCAGAGGGAAGGGGAAGAAGACCGCTGTAGAAGAGAAAGGAGGGGAGAACGAAGATGAAGATGAAGCGCTGCCTGTTGTTCAGAAAGGAGGTAGAGGAGGAGGCAGAGGTGGTGGTGGTGGAGGGGGAGGAGGAGGAGAGTCCTGGTCTAAAGCCCCTGCTCCTTCTCTATACCCCTCCTGTAAGATGAGCAGTTCTGAATCAGAGTTTTCAGACCCAGAAGGGGGAATGCAAAGCAAACTGAGGTAAAATAAAGTCATGCATTTGGTCACAGTTTCTTTGATTGTTTTGAGAACAAGGTGTGAAATTGCTAACAAAATGTACAGTAGAAAATGAATGGAATGAGGATACTTAACAGAGCAGCACTTTATTTTGTTGGGAAAACAGAATATGTCAAATGATTGTTCATTGTTTATTGATATTTTGCTATGTGGCCATGAGTAGTTATTCAAATTTTACGTAAGCTAATGTAATTGCCCAGGCAGGCACACAGGTAGAACAACAAGTGCATGTTTTTTTTAATGCTGTGTGAGCGGTCACTTCAGCGTTCGACTCTTTCAGACTTTACCATGCTCGTGTGCGTCAGGGCGCGCTGCACTGCTTGCTGGCAGCGGTGAAGGCAGTCGAGAAGAAGACTCTGTATGGATACTGGTCGTCCTTCATCCCTGATGCTCCTATAGGAGGACCACCGGCCCTCACCCTCCACACCATTATGCTGAAGGACCCCTCGCCCAAGGTGAAGCACACACTTGTGTGTGTCTGTGTGAGTGTTGGGTCTTGTGTGTTGCGAGTAGAGCAAGACCGATATGTCGGTTTGGCCAATACAGTATATAGACTTTTTGGCGACCCCGGTATCAGCAATATTATTCAGCCGACGTGTCTATCAAAAGGTTGTTTGTTTATTATGTGATATGCTTATAAGATTTAGTTTTGATTTTGTAATGCTTGCTTGGGCTTTTCTGCCTTTTATTGGATAGTACAGTTGAGAATGACAGGAAACGGAGTGACACTCAGCAACAGTAATCGGCTCGGGAATCGAACACGTGACTCGATTTCAGGTCGCATTTGAGCCTTTATGTGGTATGCGCCTTAACCACTAGGCCATTGGCGCCCCTATTTTTTGATATGGTCAAAACATCAATAATCTGTTGTCTAGGACTCTCCAACATCGGGATCAGCATCAGACCCCAAAATCTGGCATCTGTCAGGCTCTAGTCGAACTTTTGAGTGTCTGTGTGTATTATTTACCCCTTCACCTCTGTCGTCATCCTCCAGGTGCGTGCTTGTGCTCTCCAGGTGTTATCCGCCCTCCTGGACGGCTCTCGTCAGTTCCTGGGCGTGGCCGAAGACACGTCGTCTCCCCGTACATCTTTCACGCCTTTCTCCTTCACTGTGGCTACCACCATCAGAGAGCTGCACCGCGCACTGAGCCTGGCTCTGCTGGCCGAGACCTCCTCTCACACACTCACGCAGGTCATAAAGGTATAAACACACGCACACTGTTTTTTATTATACACACCATATTTTACCGTGTAAGATAGCATTGGTATTCTGTGACTGTTACCGTTACTGCGGCAGTGGCTCAGGAGGTATGGCAGCACTCTGTGTCTGAAGATCTAAAGATCACTTCCGGTTCACTTCTCCATACTTGGTGTCGAGTACGGTGTACCTGAGCAAGACCCAGTACCCCTAATGGACTCTTCTCTAAACCCCACCCCAAAAGCCATTACACTGTCATGTTATTTCTCCCACACACAAACAATAGGAATATCACTAACTATGAACCAGCAACAGATTCCACATACCCAGGAACACCACTTTTCCTAAACTGAAATCAACACATCAATGACTAGATTAGAAGCGATTTTTAAACTTTTGCTATTGAAATTATCAATTATTTATATGGAGAAATCCCGTAATTTAACATGCATCTCAATGGGTGTCAAGCACAGCTTGCCAGTCCTTGGTCTGGCAGCATGGAGTGGGTGGAGCTTAGCGAAGGGTCCATTGTTCCCTGTGTGCTGTAACAATTGATTATTTTATTGATTACTTTTTTGATTAATTGAATAATGGAGAAGTGTGTGTCTGTGTTTTTTATTTATTTATATATAGATTTGATAAATGTTGTATATATCAATAACCACAAGATGGTAAAATTCAGAGAAGTAATTATCTCCAGGGATGAGTACAAATACTAATTGTTCTTTATTCCAGTGTTTGGCCTACCTGGTGACCAATGCTCCCTACCAGCGGCTGAGACCTGGTCTGCTCACTCCTATATGGAAACAGATCCGTCCATATATACATGACAGAGGTGAGAGATCTTTCCAACCTGGTGAAAAAGAGCTTTAATGATGCTAGTCTGCTGTGTATTGTAGTTGTACACAGATGGTTTAAAGCCTCTGTTCAGTCTGACATGTGGATGTCGTGTGGATGACAATGCTTTATTAATAATAAAATTTTAATTTCAGTATAGCTTTACGTTTGGTGTCATGTTCCGATCTCATCATTCCCTCTGTATCACACCCAGAAGCGTAGTGTCCATTCGGCCACTCGGGCACATGCCCAGTCAATTTAGATCCTTCGCAGTCTAGCCTGTAAAAAACGTGGTCGAAAAACAAAACAACAAAGGATACATTTGGTACCGGCAGCCCCTCACCACTATGCATGCAAATTTCTGTTGTAGCGAACCACAGCAAGCCACATTCGTTTTCAAATGGCACCCGTTAGCAAGTCTGAAAATCAGCCAGTGTTTTGCCTCTTGTGTCTTTCACAGCCCATGATCCTAAACAACCCCTCACCTGCCTCTTCTCCTTTTCAGACGTGAATGTGCGTGTGTCGGTCCTGACACTCTACGGGGCGCTGGTAATGACCCAGGCCCCTCTCCCAGAGGTACAGCTCCTCCTCAGACAGCCAGAGGGCAGCAGCAGTGCGGGCTCCTTTACGCCGCAGGAAGCCGCGCTCAGCTGGAGACAAAGAGATGGAGTCCCTTCGCCCTCACGCACGCCAACCGCACACTCTCAGCACAACCCACAGCGCCCACCGCATACCCCTTCACCTCGCACTCCTCACACCCCGAGCGAGATGGAGGCCAGTCCGCCGTGGCTGCTGCAGTTGTGCATTTCCCTGGTGATTCAGCCCAGGGAGGACCAATCAGACAGTGAGGGAGTAGGAATGGGTGGAGCTGTTTCTCTGGAACCTGCCCCTGTCCGCCTGGAGGCCCTTCAGGTGAGAGACTGTCTTTAGGTAGACTTCCAATGACAATGATCATATGAGAAGCTTTCTTTGTATTTTGTTCTTCTCTGACTGTTCTGTTAGCCTATTTCTGTCTGTATCCTATTAATTCCCCCTATCTTGTCCCTATTTCTCCACTTGCATATGTGCGTGTGTGTTCCAGGTGCTAGCTCACCTGGTGCGGGGTTAC
This sequence comes from Protomyctophum bolini, assembly GCF_963924005.1. Lineage (NCBI taxonomy): Eukaryota > Metazoa > Chordata > Actinopteri > Myctophiformes > Myctophidae > Protomyctophum > Protomyctophum bolini. Next base: position 30,465,969 of record NC_137874.1, on the reverse strand, counting down.
TTCTCTCTAGCCCAGGTGTGTCTGTGTGAGATGGGCCAGGTGAGTGCTCGCTGCCTGCGTGAGCCAGAAGCCGCCATACAGCTCCATGGAGCCAAGGTACCATGAACACCCTTTAGGCTGTGGTCATTGACATGCATGAGCTCTGCATTCATGCAGCATCAGCATCATCTTTTCCTTCTGCTCTTTTAGTTACTGGAGGAAATGGGGATGGGTATCATCCAGCAGTATAAAGCAGAGAGCACTGTGCCTGAGAGTTCCAGGGTTCCCATGACTCAGGTAATTACAAACCTGTCTTTATGCATTTTAATGCATGCATGGCTCAATTCATATTTATTTAGTTGATTAGTGCTTTGCTCTGAAGAGGTTGTAGAAATGTGGTGTTACACATTGAATGTACTTAAAATGTTTTGCTTGATATTGGCGTCTGGACAACAACCCGTACAAACCGCGACTGTAGGTGGTGAAGTTTTGGTCTGACATGTTGAGTGGACCGCTGAACGGAGCCCTACAGAGCGAGCAGCACCCCACCCTGCAGACCAGCGCCTGTGATGCTCTGTCCTCCATACTGCCACAGGCCTTCACTCAGCTGCCCGTGAGTTCTTATACAGCAAATGTTGCAAACGCCTTTCAAATGCATTGCCAGGTTTCATAAATGCACCAGGGTTAAGATTTGAGTATTGTTTTGATTTATTCTTGTGTTTAGGATAAGATGCAGATGATGTGCATCACGGTTCTTCTGGGGCTGACTTACAGCGACAACGCTCTGGTGAAGGCAGCAGCTGTCAGAGCTCTGGGAGTCTACATAGTCTTCCCCTGTCTCAGAGAGGTAGGTGATTACTTTACCCATAAACCTTTTTATTAGAGCTGCAAAATAATGAGATGCTTGTGATGTGAACATCGTTTTATCGTGGAGATTAGGGGAACCAAATTATTGTAAAATCTCTCTCCATAATACTATCTAATACTAACTATACTAATAATACTATACTATACTATTACTATAATATACTATACTAGTATAATACTAAAGCAGAACATTGGGTTTTCCTGGTGGCTCAACAGTAATCTGTGCTCCTTGTGAGCCGTGTGCACCAGAGTTTCAATCAGACTCCTGTCATGTCTCACATGTCTCCTTTCTCTTCCTTTGGTTTCCCAAATAATTATAAAATGCTTCAATATACGGTACTATGATTTGTAATCGTGGAAATTAGAATAGCAGTACGGTATATGCTTATACATATACTTACTATTATGTGTACAACCCAAACATTATCTCCTCATATCCGTATTGTTACCAAGAGGTAACTTATCCCCCCTTCCTGTTTTTGCAGGATGTGATGTTTGTTGCTGATACTGCCAACACCATCCTCACCGCCCTGGAAGATCGTTCTCCTAATGTGCGTGTCAAGGCGGCCTGGTCATTAGGCAACCTCACCGATACACTCATCATCAATATGTAAGTAAGCATACGCACAGATGTTAAATGTGCTGTTGAAAGATCAACTACTCCCATTTCAAAAACATTTACAGAGCAAAAACGGAAATGAATCACAGTTGTGTGGGTTTGTGGGTGCATGAGTATGCATGGGGAAAAAATGCCCAAGTAAATTTTCACATGCCATCATGACTTCTCTAACTCGCCAGGGAGAGCCTAGGTGTGGAGTTCCAGGAAGAGTTGTCAGAGATGCTACTGCTAAAGATGCTCCAGTCAGCCACTAAAGCCTCAGCAGATAAGGACAAGGTGAGACCACTCAAACATGTATTACAACACAGCTTTGCAAAAAGTTGGTGAGGACCCATATGTGGGTTGTGGATCCATTTTTATGGGTTGTGAGTGTATTTCCTTTTATATTTTGTTTTTGATTATTATTATTTCAAAAGATTTAGAAGAAAGCACACATTTTCATCAGTTAAAAACAAATCCCAGAGATAGCCAATTGTACAAACCAGATCTTTTCAGGTCTTCAAATCTAATTTAAAGTGGTCTCCATATATTATATGGGCATGTTACGTTTGACACCCACCTTCCACATTTTCTTTGACACCTACTGTCCACCCAAATAACATTTTAATATAAGATGGTGGTCCTAATGCATATCATCAACGTGGGGGTCCATGAGACCATGACATTCAAAAGGTTGAGAATCACTGTATTACAGTATTGCACATACGTTACTTGCACAGAGCTACGTAACAGTAGTGTGCATCACAGCCCTGAAAAATATTTCTGATATATGAAATATGTCTGTTCTGCAGTGATATCAGTAGTCTGCTTTTCTGCCTACATTGTCACGATCATGCGACGCATTGTGAGCTTGTAGATCTGCTATTTTCGAAAGCTTATTCTACATTTGAAAACTTGAAATGGGCCATTCTGGATAATTAGTACTAGTATTTAGTATTAGTAGTACTTTTTGGTACTTTAAGTACATTTTGATAACCAATACTTTTGTACTTTTACTCAAGTAAATTTTGAATTCTGGACTTTAACTTTCTACATTGCATTTTCTACCACCGCTTCCTCCCCAGGTGAAGTGTAACGCAGTTCGAGCTCTGGGTAACCTGCTGCATTTCCTGCGCTGTGGTCAGCTGACCCGTGCAGCGTTCCAGCGGCCGCTGGAGGACGCTGTCCGTGCCCTGGTGCACACCGTCCAATCAGAGGCCACCATGAAGGTGCGCTGGAACGCCTGCTATGCACTGGGAAACGCCTTCAGAAATCCTGCCTTGCCTCTAGGTAATAAAACACTCACTGTAAAGGTAGAAATTAATACGTTGTTGCTGTCAGGCAGAAACCTTGTATCAGCCTGTGGCACTGTTGACGTGTTGTGGAAGTCCAGGTTTTTGCTTTGATAGCGGCCTTAATCTCATCTCTGTGGTTGGGTCTGGTGTCTCATCTTCCTCTGTGTGGTTGGGTCTGGTCTGGTGTCTCTCATCTTCTTCTGTGTGGTTGGGTCTGGTGTCTCATCTTCCTCTGTGTGGTTGGGTCTGGTGTCTCATCTTCCTCTGTGTGGTTGGGTCTGGTGTCTCTCATCTTCCTCTGTGTAGTTGGGTCTGGTGTCTCATCTTCCTCTGTGTGGTTGGGTCTGGTGTCTCATCTTCCTCTGTGTGGTTGGGTCTGGTGTCTCATCTTCCTCTGTGTGGTTGGGTCTGGTGTCTCATCTTCCTCTGTGTGGTTGGGTCTGGTGTCTCATCTTCCTCTGTGGTTGGGTCTGGTGTCTCATCTTCCTCTGTGGTTGGGTCTGGTGTCTCATCTTCCTCTGTGGTTGGGTCTGGTGTCTCATCTTCCTCTGTGGGGTTGGGTTTGGTGTCTCATCTTCCTCTGTGTGGTTGGGTCTGGTGTCTCATCTTCCTCTGTGTGGTTGGGTCTGGTGTCTCATCTTCCTCTGTGTGGTTGGGTCTGGTGTCTCTCATCTTCCTCTGTGGTTGGGTCTGGTGTCTCATCTTCCTCTGTGGGGTTGGGTCTGGTGTCTCATCTTCCTCTGTGGGGTTGGGTTTGGTGTCTCATCTTCCTCTGTGTGGTTGGGTCTGGTGTCTCATCTTCCTCTGTGTGGTTGGGTCTGGTCTGGTGTCTCATCTTCCTCTGTGGTTGGGTCTGGTGTCTCATCTTCCTCTGTGGGGTTGGGTCTGGTGTCTCATCTTCCTCTGTGGGGTTGGGTTTGGTGTCTCATCTTCCTCTGTGTGGTTGGGTCTGGTGTCTCATCTTCCCCTCTGTGGTTGGGTCTGGTGTCTCTCATCTTCCTCTTGACAATACAACACACGTTATCTATGGGCTTTAGTTAAGCATAGTATTGTGCTCTACAAGAGTGTCGCGAAAAAGTAGCAAAATATCAGATCTACAAGTGACGCGTTGTGAGCTTGTCGATCTGTTGTTATTTTTTAAAGTGGTTAAGTGTGTGTGTGGATTTTATAAATATTGAACCAATGTAAGAGCTTTTGAATAAATACTAACTACCGGTACGTTAGATTCATTGGAACGCAGGTCATTATTATTTTTATTTCCTGAATGTTTTGGATGGTATACAGCTTGAATATAATGTTCTCTTTAGTAACTTGTAATGACTAGTCCTTACCCGTTCTGAATATATGAAATATATGAATATATAATATTAGTGGTCCATGACATGAAAATGATGTTTCACAGTCAGCAATATTGTTGCTTATTCTAGATGTATTTTCGGATTTTCTGACTTTATCTGGCCTGTTAACATTTTCATAGACCTGGTTGCTTGTTTCCCTCTCAGTCAATGTGGCAACCCTGGTCATTGTTGATGATGTAGCTATTACTGTTTCACATACTCTTGGGTGTTTTGCAAAATATAACATCCTCAAACCATTATATCCCCCCCCCCCCCCCCCCCCTGGTCTTCTCCGTCAAGACTCTGCACCGTGGTCCAGGGATGCGCTCTCTGCCCTCTGCTGCGTCGTCACTTCTTGCAAGAACTTCAAAGTGCGCATCAAGTCCGCCGCTGCCCTCTCCATTCCCACCCTCCGGGCTTGCTATGGAGACGCGGAGCGGTTCGGCCACGTGTGGCGCTCCTTGGCCGAGGCCCTGGAGAACAGCGAAGACACCCATGACTTTCTGGAGTACCGTTACTGTGCCAGCTTACGCCACACGCTGTCGCAGGCTCTGCTGCACCTGCTCAGCCTCAGCCAATCGCAGGACATGTCCACCCTGGGTGCGTCGCTGGCTGGGGAGGCGGGGAGGGGCGTGCGTGAGCACCTGGTCAAATACCTCCTCGGAGAGGTGGGAGGAGAAGGGGTGGAGAGCACGGAGGGGGAGAAAGAGGGCGGTGACGTTGATCGCTCCAGCCCCCGGCAGAGAATACTCAGCCTGCAGGAGACTCTGAACAGACTGAAGGAGTTGAGGTTGGATGAAGAGGGGGACAAAGGTGCACAGGAGGTGGTCATAGACTTCCTGGAGGATTTGTTCAACAGCTGCGAGGAACTGAAAGCCGACTCCTCCACCTGACCACTGTCCCACTTTGGACGCAGCCTTCCTCTTGCTTTCACGCTTGAACCTGTGACCCCTGGTTGCATTAGGCCTGTCACAATTATTAAATAATCCTCATCATTGTTTCCATTTTGAAAAATGTTTGTATACATTTTCAAAAATTGTGGAAATAGCCGATTTACAAGCTCACAAGCATCTAGGTTGGCTATTTCCACTATTTAAACCAAAAGTATAAAATTATGCAATATAGCTTATTTTGACCTACATTGTATTTAATTATTATTTTGATAATTGGTATCGTTCATTGTCAGTCATTTATTTCTTTATTTAACTTATTTGTCATATCTGCCCTGTGCAGCTTTTTGTTTACAAAGCCTAAAAGCCAAACTTAATACTATTTTTATTAGGGATGCACCGAAAGGGAAATTCTTGGCCGAAACCGAATACCGAATATAAGAAACAGTTGGCCGAATTCCGAATATATTTAATATTATATATATTTTTGCCTACCATTGCTGTCATTGCCGTACCTTAAAGCTACCTGATTTATGGTTATGGCAAAACTTAACTTCAATAATAATCACTGTTATGGGTCCATAAAACATTTATTCAGCTCTTTTGAATGCATTAATTGCATACACTATTCGGTGATATATTTTCTGCCTATTCAGGCCGAAACCGAATAGGCCGAAAATGCTTTTTTAGACATTTACTGCCGAATATTTTCTGCGGCCGAATATTCGGTGCATCACTAATTTTTATATTCTGTGTTGTGACAAAAATACAATTAAATCGTTAATCACAATTGACAATTAAAATTTGACAATCAAGCATTAGGTACAATTTCATGATGGTGACACCCCCTAAAGGGTGATTCACATTGAGGACTAGAACTATAAAAAATATAGTTTTATCTTTATTAGTGCTCAGTGTGAATGGCTTGAACCCCAACATCCCTATTCTAGGGGGAAGGGGGGGGGGAACATTCGCCAGAAATAGCAGATCTACAAGCTCACAACGTGTCCCATTGCGACACGTTGTGAGCTTGTAGATCGGCTATTTTTGGCAAAGACATTCGGTGCAGAGTGATAAAAGATCCTAAAAGCACATGTATCAACTCAAATCCGTGTCACTAGTAGGAAGAGACGGAGGGGTTTAAGAGGTTAACCCTGTTCACTGTAAAGGCCCATACAGGAGAACAGAGTCAGACGCTACAGCGGTGGTTCTTAAACCTCTTCATGTCAAGAATACCCACATTGATATGTATTTTATTTGGCCACAGACCACCATCTGAAAGTGTGTCGTGCCAGGGACGGCTAGAAAAGATGTGTGATTTATTTTCCCTCAAAATTATTAAGATCTTTTCAAAATTAGCAGATGTACAAGCTCAGAGTGTGCTCTGTGCTGTGAGTGTGACCTTATGGATAAAGTGGTTAAGATAATTGTGATGCGCTAGAGGAGCTGAGCGGCCTGGAAGAGACGACATCACAATACAGTGATAAAGGCAACATACTTTTTCTGCAACTAACAATAATTTTCATAACATTTTTTTTTAAATGTATTAAGCAATGCAATGAATGTACATAAAATGGTGAAAATAAGATAATAAATAAATGTATGTATGTATGTATGTACAAATGATGTTATCTGTTTCCAGCAGTCAAGAACATAGCTTTTAATTTAGTTTATTAACAGATGTGATTTGTGTGTTGATGAATCAATTATTGTATTGATCATTTCACCCCTCATACCTCTCATGGCTATCACTAGACCTAGAATGCCTGTGATCATTTAATTATACTTCGTAAATGTTCATGTATCATAGGCATAGAAACGTCTCACTGAAATCCTGTTCGGGCTTAAAACCGGTGGCCTAAATGTGATAAATGCTCCGTTTGTACTCACCCATTAAATAATTCCAAAGACGTGGAGTGAAATATGGTCCTCTAGTTTTATATCCATGTGAAAGTTCTGGCACAAAACGTGTATTTAGTCAATTATCTCCACTTTTTCAAGAGATGCACACGGACATCTTTCTCTCCGGGCGAGGGGGGCCGGAACAATCGATGAACTGATTTTACAAATACGTCCTGTTTACCGCAGACGTCATCACCAATTGACCAGGGAAACACAAAAGTTTGCAGTCACACAATTGGCAGGTGGTGTGATTAATTACCCAGCACCTATCGCAAAGCACCTGCCAATAGTGTGACCGCAAACTTTTGTGTTTCCCTGGTCAATTGGTGATGACGTCTGCGGTAAACAGGACGTATTTGTAAAATCAGTTCATCGATTGTTCCGGCCCCCCTCGCCCGGAGAGAAAGATGTCTCTTGAAAAAGTGGAGATAATTCACTAAATACTTTTGTTTTGTGCTTTATGCTTTTTATTCTTCATAACATATCTACTGAAGTAATGGTATAGTCATCTATGTACTGTTTGAACTTATATTTTATAGATATGAACTATATACTGTTCAGATCACATGCATCGATTATGTTATATTTGTAAGTCACTTGGAGTCCCATTTATTTCCCTGTGTTATTTCCCATAGTATACTTGTTTGTTTTACAATTTTTAGATGACTATGCAACGATAAACAATGACACTTGGTTCAATAAAATCTTGAAACCAAATTCAGTTTAATCTTTTGCAGCCCGCATATAATAATAATAATAAAAATAGATTATTGACAAATGTAGGCTGCTTCTCAGAGATCAACTTAGTTCTTGCTGTTTTAATCGCAGCCACCAGAGGGCAACATGGCCACTTCTATCTACAGGAAGTGCTAGCTGGATGTTGCGGATGTTGACTACTGATGACAGAGTAGCACGCTGCTACCATGGACGCCTTCGACTTGTTCAGGAAGCTTGGATCGGGAGCAAAGTTTGATTTTAAGAGGTTTGGGAAAGATGCTGAACGTTTTAAGGTAATGTTGGAACGTCCGACTGTTGCTCTATCAACACAATACGGCCAATAATTGTGAATTTCCACCAGTTCGTCAATTTATGCTGATTTCTAGTAGTACGAACTCTAGCCCTAGAACGGCTCTTGTTGTTACATACAGTATGTACAGTATTTCACATACAGAGCCATAGAAAGCCCTCCTTGATTTCTGGTAGAACTTTAACATGTGCGGCATAAATGTGATAAATGCTCCGTTTGTACTCAACTCACCCATTAAATAATTCCAAAGACGTGTTGTGAAAAATGGTCCTCTAGTTTTATATCCATGTGAAAGTTCTGTTACAAAACGCGTATTTAGTGAATTATCTCCACTTTTTCAAGAGATGCACACGGACATCTTTCTCTCCGGGCGAGGGGGGCCGGAACAATGATGAACTGATTTTACAAATACGTCCTGTTTACCGCAGACGCCATCACCAATTGACCAGGGAAACATGGTGCTTTGCGATAGATGCTGGGTAATTAATCACACCACCTGTCAATTGTGTGACTGCAAACTTTTGTGTCTCCTGCTCAATTGGTGATGACGTCTGTGGTAAACAGGACGTATTTGTAAAATCAGTTCATCGATTGTTCTGGCCCCCCTCGCCCGGAGAGAAAGATGTCCGTGTGCATCTCTTGAAAAAGTGGAGATAATTGACTAAATACACGTTTTGTGCCAGAACTTTCACATGGATATAAAACTAGAGGACCCATATTTCACTCCACGTCTTTGGAATTATTTAATGGGTGAGTACAAACGGAGCATTTATCACATTTATGCCGCACATGTTAAAGTTCTACCAGGACCCGGTGCAAGCCATCTATGCCTGTGATACATGAAAATCTACGAAGTATAATTAAATGATCACAGGCATTCTAGGTCTATACGAACTCCTGCTGTGATGTCAACAGCCTTTTTACTCATGTGCCTTAACAGCAGTCATTACTAATTAAGGAGTTTGATTGTGAGACCGGTTTGTGGAGGCAGACTTTTTATAAACCTTTGTGTGTTGTTTTGTACAGATGTCGAGACCCAAACGAGGGGAGGCTTCCTCGGACGTTCTCTCTGGAATCAACTACTTTGGCTCAGGGACAATCAATGGCATTCCGAGCATGCCTGAACAGGAGGAGGAGGAGGAGGAGGAGGCTATTGATGGGGATGAAGAGGAAGGTGTGGGACAAGAACCTGAAGCTGGAGTTAAGAGGAAACGAGTTGAGGAGAAAACTGTAAAGAAGAAGAAAAAGAAGAAATGTAGCCAGGTGGACACGGAAGGTAAAGTATCATCACAGGAGTTCAGATTCATTAGTTGTTGATCACTTATTAGTGGTCAATAACATATTTATATGTATGACATGTAAACATCAACATACGTTTTGACTATTCTTTATAAGCTTCAGTTCTTCTACTCTAAACATGGTTCTCAAAAGCCTCAAGCCCAAACCAGGGCTCGAGTCAGGATAAGGTAAACGACACCAATGCGACTCATTGAGTTTGCAAGGAGTTGTATTGGTGTGGTTTACCTTCAAACCGTTTTGTCCCAACCCGACCCTTTGTTGTGGTTTGGGCTCTAGAATGTAACCATCAGAGAGATCACAAAGCTGCTTTCGTGTGGTTTCATTTAAATGTGAAGCCTCTCAGGGAGAGACAGAGGGCTCTGGCATCCTTTGGACCTCTTCTCTGGACAGAAAGACCAAAACTCTTCAGAAGGATGGGAACGAAACCACCTCACTGAAAAGGCTGAAGCATCTCCACCAGGAAAAGGTATCTGACTTGTTGAGGAACGCCAACAAATGTGGATTAACATAAGCTTTTAAAATGTGTAAAATTGTCGTACACAAAAGACAGTGTTTAGTAGTGTCCATGTGAACCATTAGAACGGCACGTGACTTTTAATTGCATGTTTCATTGTCTGATCTTTGTGAGTAATAGTGAGTTTTATGCCTTCTGCTCCGATTCAGGTGAACCGCATTCGTGCCCGGCACCGTATAAACGTACATGGCAGTGACTTGCCCGACCCAGTCTCCACGTTTGAGGAGCTGCAGTCCGAGTACCGTCTAAATGCGCGGGTGCTGCACAACCTGAGAGAGGCAGGGCTGAACACTCCAACGCCCATACAGATGCAGGCCATACCCCTGATGATGCATGTGAGTTCACCTTTTTAATGCCTATATTATCAGTCGTCCTTGTGGAGGTTCCAGGTGGTCCCCAGCTATATGATGGAGAGTTGCTAACCAAATGGACGCTTATTAGATCTTTAACTCTTGAGTACTCAAGAGTACATTTTTTGTTAAACATCAGCATTACTTAATTTACAAGAAGTTTACACATTTAGAGAATGTAGAAGAATTGTTATTTTGATCGTTTGTTTTGAAGTTTTGGACTGGCTCAAAGTGTGTGTGTGTGTGTGTGTGTGTGTGTGTGTGTGTGTGTGTGTCACAGAGTCGTGAGCTGCTGGCCTGTGCGCCTACTGGTTCAGGGAAGACTCTAGCCTTCTGCATCCCTCTTCTGGCTCATCTACAGCAACCAGCTAACCTGGGGTTCAGAGCAGTTATCATCTCCCCAACCAGAGAACTGGCTAGTCAGGTATACATTACAGAACACTCATGCATTCACACTCAATAAGGTAATCTATTTGTTTTTTATACATGAAGTTGAAGGTTGATCATCAACAGTAGGTAATTGCCAGGAGGCATGAGGTCAGTCCGCTGCCCCCCCAGGTTGGCAGAGGAAGTGTAGCGCCCAGGATTACATTAGACAATTGGCACTGGGTGATAAGAAAAAACTGGGTTACAAAATCATGGGATAAAAATTTAGATTTAAAAGAAAACAGTAGGTAATTGCCAAGGCAAATTTTTTTTACTGATGGAAATGTTTCTGCAAAATGCCTAATGATTTCTCAGGTAAACTTGTTATACAGCACAGTTGTGAAACAGCTGTGTTTCAACTGATCCTGATTTGTTTGTTTAGCTTGTACATGCAATTATCCACTACAATTATTTGAAAACTTTTCTCTAGTTACTAGTTTTTGCTAATATAAATTATTATTACATATATTAACCACTTTACGATCTATTGTGATCTTGTAGATCTGCTATTTTCAAACATTTTAGCACTTTTACTTTTGGTACTTTTAAGTGTATTTTGATGCTTTTACTCAAGTAGCTTTTTGAACACATGTCTTTTACTTGCAAGTTGCAACAGAGTAGTTTTATATTGTGGTATTTCTACTTTCACTTTCCACCACTGACATCTAGACACACAGAGAGATACTTCGTCTGTCTGAGGGACTGGGCTTCAGAGTTCACATCATTGACAAGACTTCCATCGCAGCCAAGAAATATGGGCCACAGTCAAACAAAAAATACGGTAAGACTGCGGAAGATGCCAAATGCACATTCTTCTCTCATCGGTTTGCCCCTTTCTCACTCCCTCTTCCTCATTCTTGTCACTGTAGATATTCTGGTCAGCACACCAAACAGACTCGTCTTCCTCCTCAATCAGGACCCTCCAGCAATAGACCTAAGCAGGTGACAATGACACGTGTGTGTGTGTGTGTGTCACATATTTTCAAACATTTGTATTTAAAGTTATTAAAATATGGAAGTTATTTGTCATATGTTCCCTGTGCACCGTTGTTTACGAAGCCTAAAAGCCAAACATCTTTTTTTAGGCATAATGTGACCCCAGGACGATTAGCTGTAGCTTTGCACCAGCTAATGGGGTCCTAATAAAATGTTATGAACTCTGTTCCAATGTTCAATGTCAGAAACGCAATTACGCAGTTAATTGCAATTATTTGAGACAATTAATGATTAAGTAAAATGTCATAATCGTGACAGGCTATGTGTGTGTTGTCTTTACAAATTACACTGATATTTGGTTCATTGAGTTTGTGTTTGACTTTGTGTTTTTTCTTTGTGTGTGTGTGTGTGTGTGTGTGTGTGTGTGTGTGTGTGTTGTCAGCGTGGAGTGGTTGATAGTGGACGAGTCTGACAAGCTGTTTGAAGATGGTAAAACTGGGTTCAGAGACCAGCTTGCCACTATTTTCCAGGCCTGTACCAGTCCCAAGGTCCGCAGGGCTTTCTACAGTGCCACCTGCACACCAGACGTGGCAAAGTGGTGCCGTCTAAATCTGGACAATCTGGTCTCTGTCAACATCGGACACAGGTAGCATTTAATCTACAACACACCCTGACCCCTCTATCTGCATCTACTAGGTTTACATTTCTTTCTAATATATTTTAGAATGACTCTTTATATTTCTTTACTGTTTGTAACTCGTTTTTGTGACACTTGATAAGCACATTGAGATAGCGATTAGAGAAAATTGACATTTGGTTGATTAGATAAACCTTTGTTGATTAGATGCGATTTATTATGCCCAAAATTACATATGGCACTTCTACTTTTTTTAAATTAATTAGGTATTTCATGATGCATTTAATACGATACGATACAACTTTATTGTCAGCTTTCACTGAAATTTGCTTTGCGTCCATGACGTCACCGTTCAAGATACAGACAGGACATACACAATACATTACACAAGGTACATTACAGGACACAACTCACAGAAGCATCATGCACAATCTAATTGTTGTGAGGTCAGTGAGCTCATTGGTCTTGCGGTTAGAGTGTCCGCCCTAGGATTAGGAGGTTGGGGTTCGATCCCCGGCCGGGTCATACCAAGGACTGAAAACGGGACCCAATGCTTCCCTGCTTGTCCCTCCCAATGCCTCCCTGTGACATACTAGCGTCAATGTCCAGGGGTCTATGTCTAGCTGCCTCACGCTACAGAAACAGGAGATAGGGCCTCATGGCTCGGCAAGGCTTACTTACTATTACAGTGTTGTCTTTGTTTTACATGTTGAATAACCTGTGCTCTCAGGAATGCAGCGGTGGAAACAGTGGAGCAGGAGTTGCTGTTTGTGGGGACAGAGAACGGAAAACTCGTGGCCATGAGGAACATCGTCAAAAAGGTATGCATACTTTTTATAAATGCGATTAACTGAGAGAGAGAGAGCAACAGAAGATTTCTCTGAATGTTTTCTCTCTAATCGTCTTGTTCAATTTACTGACTCTCTTACCAGGGGTTCCTGCCTCCCATGCTGGTGTTTGTACAGTCCATAGATCGTGCACGGGAGCTATTCCATGAACTGGTGTACGAAGGCATCAACGTAGATGTTATTCATGCTGACCGCACGCAGCAGCAGGTACAAGCGTATTACAATCACTTTGCACAGATACTCATGTGGAACATGTTGGACTTGGGATTACACAAAATGTTTTTGAGGTATGCGAGCCCCTCCTATGCCCAGCTTTGAGTGTTTGTGTAAACACAAACGTTGAAGACAAGTGTGTAAACACAAACATTGAAGACAAAAGTGAGGACGCAAATTGTGATTGCGTGGGAGATGTGTCATTGGTTGAGAATGAAATGTATGATGACGTACTGTATGATTATGATAAGAGCGCCCCTCACTTCACAAAGGTGTGATTATATATATATATATATTTAAAGGCAGTAGATAGTCGGGTGTTCAAACAGCATTGGTAAAGGGCCTTCCCAGATTCTTGCCCTTAACACTTTAATGCGCCGGGATTTTTCAAAATAGCGCAGGGGCAGCTGGACCAGCTGCTATCTATAACCAAGTCATAGCGTTAAGTTATAAGGAATTTTGAGCCATGATTCTTTGTGTAATTTGATAGTTGTCTTTCTTATCAATGTCTCCCAGAGAGACAATGTTGTCAACAGTTTCCGCTCAGGGAAGATCTGGGTCTTGATCTGCACTGCGCTGCTTGCTAGAGGAATCGACTTCAAGGGAGTCAACATGGTGCTAAATTATGACTTCCCCACCAGCGCTGTTGAATACATCCACCGGATTGGTTAGTTCCTCCTCTTCAGTAATCAATGTATTTTAGTTTTTCTCTCCCTTTCTGTCAATTTTTCATTGCATGCTTTATCTGTTTCTTATCTATTACCGTAGTAGGGATGTCCCGACTTTTTCCTTTCTGATCCGATCCTCATACCATCATTTCTGTGTTAGCCGGTACCGAATACTGATACCAGAGAATAATATATATGTTACGAAGGAACGGAGTGCCTCTCTGACATCATAACCGGGGCGTCAGGGTCTCATCACCCCTGACATCCCAACACCATAAATATCAATGCCTACGCAAGTTACAGACAGGATTAAGCTAAGAAGGACCCAGATCACGTAGCAGATCTCGGATACTGTTTTAGAAATATTTAATAATCAGACATAGCCTTAAAATATTAACTATAATGTAGTAAAACTATTAATGATGACATGAAAAAGACATTGGTGCCTACAACAGCATTTATAGCGTAGTGTCAACATAAGTCTAAATCTAATGTATGTTATGTATAATATAGCCTGATTTTTTACTTAAAGGGGGAATGTCACAGCCCGAGATTAACATTGCTGATAAGGTACATCACGTGGTCTGAATGAAAACAGTTTCAAACGACACGTGACTATATCTCAGGCTCTGACGTGACCTAGCATCTAGCCGAGCTGAGTGGCTAGCGCACCAAAGGCTAGTGGTTTTGAGGTAACCTTTTGCGTCATACTAGGTGAAAGTGTAATAAAAAAAATTATTTTATTGCTCGGAAATCTTCCTTACAATGACATTGAGTTGTTGCACTGAACTGAACTGAGCTGTTGCATAATCGCAATTTCGCGTGACTAGTCCGTCTGAAGCCCACCACACACCGGCTGCGAAGTCCCCCGTGTGTGCGAGAGAGAGAGAGAGAGAGAGAGAGACCGCCCCTATATCGGTGTGTGTGTGTGTGTGTGTGTGTGTGTGTGTGTGTGTGTGTGTGTGTGTGTGTGTGTGTGTGTGTGTGTGTGTGTGTGTGTGTGGCGCAGGCGGGCGGGCGGGCGGGCGGGCGGGCGGGCGGGCGGGCGTAACGTTACGTTACGTGAAGCTCCAGGGCTCCGTGAGCCCTGTTCAGCACTTAGCCGGCTGAGGGCGTGTCAGCGGGGGGGAGACAGATAGACAAGATGGGTACGATGGAACCCGTCGCGCGGAATTGCGATTATGCAACAGTTTTCCCTAAAACTTAGACGTCAACTCGGTGTCATTCTGGCGAGGGTTTTGGAAAAAAAAAAAAATATTCCACCAAACTTTTACCCAGCTATGAAGCTAAAAGTGACCTCAAAACCACTAGCATGAGTTGATAGCCACCAGGAACGCTAACTCGCAGAGCCCAGAGCCGCTCTGACATTTAGACCAGATACAAGATCAATTTCATTGGTCAAATTGAGCTGGCACTTACGTACGTCACAATCTAGATGCTAGCGTTAATAGCCTTAATAGCTTCCCGAGGGGCGTGTCAGTCCCGCTTTAACATCTACACATGCTGCTTTCCAGGCCGTACTGGTCGAGCTGGACACACAGGAAAGGCCATCACCTTCTTCACAGAGAATGATAAGCCACTACTGCGCAGGTACACGTACACGGGATATAATACACGCCATTGGCATTATTTAAAAACTGCTATTTTGTTAAGTAGCTGTCCTGACAAAGTCAACATGGAAATGTATCCCATAGCCACTAGTGTTGTGCAGGTGTTTCATATTTCACTATTCATGATAGTAAATAAATAAAACTGGACAGAAACTTGCCAATGTTTTGTAACAGAAAAATCAGGAGTGTACAATATTTGATTCACTTTCAAAAGAAGTGAATAACTTCTAGTTCATCCAACCAGAACAGACCATTACTTTACTCCGTAGTCCCAAAGAAGTGGGCTAGCTATCCAGCTCAACTAGGCTTGCTTAGCCCGGTCTTTATGTACACTTTGAGTAACAATTTTGTCTGTTCTGTTTGTTCTACAGCATCGCCAATGTAATTAAGCTAGCTGGCTGTCCTGTGCCTGGCTACATTGTGGGCTTCAAGAAGACACACAGGTATGGTACCTGTTCAGAGAACTGTGATTGGTTAAACAAGACTGGATCAGATGTCGCTTATCTAGTTGTTGTTGGGGTATTTGCTACATTTTCACATATATACATTTTATTGATGCCATTAATATGGCTTCGATAAAAGTGTCTTGCTCAGGGACACTTTGCCAGATAGACCAGGGGGAAAACTTAGCGACCTTCTGATTCCCATGCGTTCTTTCTACATCTGCTAATAATATCTATGACATATCATTGTCTATGACTCCAATTGTAGGCACGGTTTCAGCCCATTAAGACCGCCATTGACTTCCATTATGAAATTATTTAAAGTAAAGAAATTTGTCCAGTGGTTTACAGACCGACCCATTTCTAGATGGCATGCAGTTGTTTGCATGTTTAGCCTTGGACAAACTCACCTTGGACAAAATTACACAAAATGGCTTGAAAGGTATAAAGACTGTAGCATTAACGGGGCTGTATGTTGTTTCTGTGTCCAGTAAGGTGAAGCAACGGCTTCAGAAGAAACCTCCCAAAAGGAGCACTATTTGCACAACACCACGTTTCCTGCAGAAGAAGAATCTCACCCAGGACAGGAAATCTAAGCAAGGACAGGAAAGCACAGGAGAGGGTTTGCAGAATGGAGAAAAGATGCCTAAAAGATCAGATGGGCAGAAGAAAAGAGACAAGAAGAAGAAGAAGAATGCAGATAAGATGAAGGAAGTGACATTAGAGAAGCCAGTGGCAACAGACAAGCAGAAGAAGAAAGTATCGGTTAAGACGGGAGCCAAACTGAAAGAGTAAGTCTTTTATTTATAAAAAAAAAACAATGCTCACAATCACGACACACGGGGTAGTATTCACACAACCCACCTCAACTCATGCATACACATGCCTATAAGAGTAAGACCATACATTGTTTTTCTTTTATTACTTTCATCCCTTTTATTTGTAGAGAAACTGAGAATTATATATTATTTTTGAAAGCCAAAATGCATATACTGTAGTTTTGCCTTTTTTTTGTCCCAGCTCCCCTGTGAAAAAAGTAAAGAAGAAGAAGCTGGGAGGTGTATGAACCAACAGCCTGAAGTACAGAAGAAGACGAACATGAAGATGTACAGCATATCTTGCTGTAATTCTACTGCTGGTTACCATATTTGTGTGGTGAACTCTTTAGACTTTCTACCAGAGTACGATAATGAAGTGTTTTTTAATGACATCAGACATGTGTTTTCATTCTTCTCAACACCGGTAGGGACTCCTTGGGACAAAACCGTCTTAAGGTCAACCACACCAATGTGGTTGACCTGGTATCAGTGTTCTTGTATCATTTAAATACCACTCATCCATGCAAACATTTTAACACTAAAGTATTACTTTAGTGATAAGCGACACAGAACAGTACACCATTTGTAGTAATCTTATAACTTTAAATAAAAGCGCATAATTTCCCTCCAACCTGTCGGTCGGGGCTTTCTTTCTTTCTTTTATTTAAGGATTTTAAGATCTTAAGGGGAAATGAATAAATGAAATAAAGACCATTGCTGCATCAAAATGTATCGTCAAACTACTATAAAACTGGTCAAACATTGGCCAAATGATTGTAGTCCATCTACAAGCTCACACGCCAATGCGTTGTGATCTGCTATTCTACAATATTACATAATACATTTACAAATATGTAATTAATGAACAATATTTTTCTTTTGTAGAATGTCTTGAAAGTATTCTGTAAGAATTGTTTACATGTCACATAAAAAAATTATTAACGATTAACTATTTGGGAGGAAGAATAGGGTCTCATTGAGAAAGGTACAAATCTATATTCATTGCACATAAAGTGAAATATTTCAAAACTTATTTATTTTAATATTGGCATTTATTCTGGCATATAGATCATAAAAAAAATAAAAAATCCTGTACCTCAAAATATTACATGAGAGACAGTTTTATCAAGACCAGAGTCAACAAAGCTGTTCACCAGGTGATTTTGGAGAGCTTGCTGTATCTGCTACTAAAACTATGAAAGAATACATAAAAGGAAAATGCTGTTGTATGTTAATAGGAGTTTGCACACAAAGACAGTATATTTTTGGTTAAAAAAGCCAGTCTTCTACAGACAGGAGATTCGACACGTGAGCTTGTACATTGGCTATTTTAACTATTAAAAAATGTTTTTCAACAAAGGCAAAAAAGTTTAGGGATAAGGGGTTTAGCATGGAGGAGGGTTAGTACAGAATGGCTGTACTAGGCTGGATCTGGCTAGAATAGGCTAGAGCCGCTAGACTACGGTGTACTAGTAGGCTGTACCAGACTCTATGGGCTCTATTAGGCTGTACTAGCCTCTTGTGAGCACTAGCTCCTAGGCAGTACAGTACAGCCTACTAGAGCCGAAAACAACCCAGTAGAGTCTAGTACAGCCTAGTTAGACTTGGGTGTACTAGGCCCTAGTACACCCAAGTCTAGCCTAGTCCAGAGCCATAGAGTAAGACAGAGTTATGACATTGAGGGGGCAGAAAACAGCCTGGTCACATGGTTCATGTAATCGTGCGAGCCCATAGACCCATAGACTGCATTTCGTAAACTTTAGGTTGTTCCTTGTCAATAAAAGTCTACAGTATTTATGTAGAAGAGCCTGGCCCCTTGAAGAGTTGTCGTAACTCTGTCCAGCCTAGTGGGGGAGGAGAGGGGGGGGGGGGGGGGGGGTAGTTAGATGGCTCTACTATATGGTGTATATACTCTAAAAGGCAACGGTTCCCAAAATGGTGTCTGAGGACCCCCAGGGGTCTTTGAGGGATAGTTCCAGGGGGTCCCCAGCTAAATAATAGTTTGGAACCAAATGGACCCATATGGGTCTAACTGAGAGAGAGTGTACAAATGGACCTGTTAGGGTCCATTTGGTTCCATTTGTACAATCTCAGAGTTAAATTAACATTGATTTTACAATATAAATTCGGGTCCCAGAGATAGAAATGCCATTAAATGGGGGTCAATAGACTAATATTCATGTAAAACTGGGGGTCCTTGAAATTAAACTGGTTGAGAATCACTGCTAGAGCCGTAAAAATCTTCTCTTATGGCATATCTTTTCAAATGGGGGGTCCGTGGGCAAATTAGTGAAAATGTGGGGGTCCCTGACATGAAAAGGTTTGGGTAGCACGACCAAAGTTAACCTGACGCTGCCAGATCCAAGAAGCTTGCTACACAAGTTTGTTTCACGTGTTGGGGAACATGGTTGCCCAATACCGCCCCCATCTGGCAAAGTCAGGTTAGACCAAAGTCCCTTCGGGCTTGGCCTTCGGCTAATGACAAATAGTGGGCGTTATTTGGTTGTGTGTAATATCGCGATATAACGACGCATGAAATCTCGCCCGTGCATTATATTGCAGGAAACCCCTTCCATCTTTCTTTCCCCAACATGGCACCGAAGGTGAAGAAGGAAGGTTTGTCAATCCATACATTTAAATGATATAAACTGTGTAAATGCTCCATGTTATTCAACACCGTACGGCTTGACGTGGCATCGTTTCAACCCGTCTCAGCACTGTGTTTTTGTGGGTCTAAAATACGTTGATAATACGTATATATTTCAAGACGTAATTCAACTCGCATGTCAGTGGCGTTATGCGGTGCTTCGTGCTAACGTTAGCAAGCTAACGTTTATTCTGGTGTCCGAAACACGTTTTAACAGTCTACCGCCAGATTCAGTCAGCTTTTGTGTCAACAACGGATGTATAATAACAACCGCTTGTCATTTCCTCTTATTGTAGTACCCTGTAAATACGTTTGTTGTAGACATTATGATGGCACGAAGGCCGGTAGTGGACAGTGTTTGCTACACGTGAACATTAGCTGGACATGCGTACTGTGTACAACTTAACGCAAGGAAGCTAGAACGAGGCTTCTATTAACATGTTTATTAGCATCATTCAGCGTGTCGAATGAAAGTCATGGTCTAAAGTTTAGACTCAACTACGATCTTGAAAATAGGATGACTACACTAAACTTCAATTCCCACTTGTGTAAATCTGTCTGTTGCACCGTTTTTATATGGCTTTGGCACTTCTGACAACCTTAAAAAATTCTATCAGCCAATTGTCCTTATGGTACCCTGAAGTCTTTATATGGTACCATTCAAAAGCTGTTTTTGAATGGTACCTTTCAAAAACTTCAAAAATATATACTATTTAAATATAACAAAGCAAGTTAATACAAGTTGGGTAGAGTTGTGTTAAAAGATCTAAAATATTGCTTTTCAGCATCGGGTGATTCTAGAATCTAGTAGCAAGAAATGTAATGTCATATTTTCCATTTCATAGCTGTCCCTGCCAAGACAGAGGCCAAGTCAAAGGCCCTGAAGGCCAAGAAGGCTGTGCTGAAAGGAGTCCACAGCCAGAGGAAGAAGAAGGTCAGGACTTCTCCCACTTTCCGTCGCCCCAAGACCCTGCGTCTGAGAAGACAGCCCAAGTATCCTCGCAAGAGTGCTCCTCGTAGGAACAAGTGAGTACCTCGGAGTGATTAGTCGAACCAGTAAAGATGACGTGACTTGGACGGTGCAGATGATGGCAATTAGCGATCAAAGTATGAAATCACATGATTCTAGGTTTTTAAACTACTGATGCACCTAAACGGAATGTATAACAAAGACGGTCATCATTTTCCAAAGTTCTGTTCTCAGGGAGCAATTGTAAAGTCAATTTTAATCAAAGTTTAAACCTGCTAGGGCCTGGGCTCAGTGGTCCAGGCACCTTGGCTGGTAATCCAGTCTGGAAGTGTGCCGCGGGTTCGACTCCCGATCCCGACGGCCTTTACTGCATGTCACTCCCCATCTCTCGCCCCATTTCCTGTCAGCCTAACTGTCTGTCCCTCCATAAAATAAAGGCGAAAGCTACAATCCTGTTGATTAGCAAGTTGATTAGCAAAAGCTCCAGAAATGCTAAACACTTGGGAGTTTGAGTTTGTGTCCCCTCCTTGGAGACTGTGAGCTTTTGAGTCTCATGCATTAATTTCAAGCTAATTATCCTTCAATGATTTAAAATTGTTAAGATGATGGAGTTTGAACATCAGCCTAACAAAATGCTCATGTTCTAGGTTGGATCATTATGCCATCATTAAGTTCCCCCTGACAACCGAGTCGGCCATGAAGAAGATTGAGGACAACAACACGTTGGTGTTCATTGTTGACGTCAAGGCCAACAAACACCAGATCAAACACGCTGTCAAGAAGCTGTATGACATCGATGTCGCCAAAGTCAACACACTCATCAGGTATGATTTAGGATTAGTCTGTTCTCGACCGAACACAAACTTGCATCTTGAACCCAGCTTTGCTAAATTAATCATTAGTACAAGTACAGTAATTCAACTCTGAAGATTGGGGAATGATTGAGTTGAGGGTGAATGATTGTTTTGATAAATCGTAGGCGTGTGCTTAATTTTTACATTGTGGTGAAGCCAGTAGGAAATCCTGACTTCCTGAAAGTTCATATTGCCTGTTGTGGCGCTGTCATTGTGCCCAAAAAACCCCATAGCTCCATAGAGGTCCATGTATTTGGGCCCAACTTCACCTAGACTGTATTACCTTAATAAACATGGTCATGAATACTTTCTGCTTCCAGTCACTAGTTTAAGTCTCATTTCTCATGTCATAATATTATTTTTGGAAAATTATGGTCCCATTTATTTAAAAAATGACCATAAAGTTGAGTATGTTCTGAGGGGCGTGCCTACCTTTACAGTCTATGATCAGGATCCGTTGTTTTTTTTCCCACAATAAAAACTAACTAAGAAGGGGAGGAGTCCCGCCTCGTTGTCTGGGCCAGCCAATGGCCAGCTGGGCCCAAACGGTTTTAGAAAGATGCCGATTTACAATTCAAGGACTGACAGGCTTCATCTTACGTCCATATCAGACCCGGAGAACGCTTTGTCCATATTATTTTACAGTCTATGGATGAAACTAGAGATTGTCTGGGATTTGGATGTCCTAATTTATACGCATACAATGTCATAAGTGCTGTCTCAGAGTAGGGAAATGCCTACCAGTGACATCACAAAAACATTAAAAAAAAAAAAACTGTTTGATGCGGAAACAATGGTTACTATGGTATACTACCTTTCCAGGAAGATTAAAGCTGTAGTTGATGTTAGCTTGGAATCCCCATCAATGTATGTCATTCATGGGTAGATATGTGTCTGAACTGTCGATGGCCCACCAATAATGGTGTGTGCCATCTTGTGGGCATTATACCAATTATACTGATAAAGTATGGCTTATCTTGTTTTTCCTGGTTTTAAAGGCTGCATTTCTAAACTTGCGGGACTCTCATTTGCTTTTACCTACTAGGTTATTACTGATTATCCAAAAAAAAGTAAATGGTCGTCCCCACAATATCGTTGGATAAAAATAGTCATATTTAATGTTATTGCCAGGCCCTGCCATGCAGGTTCTCTAGCACCAGTTTGCTAAAGGTAAAATTATGCTTAAGCCTGACATGTGCCTTATATTTTCCTCATTCTTCCTGTCTTGCAGGCCTGATGGTGAGAAGAAGGCGTATGTTCGTCTAGCTCCAGATTACGATGCGTTGGATGTTGCAAACAAGGTGAGACTGTTGGATCACACTATCTAAATCAAATGTTTAACCGTCTTGATGGACTCGTTAAGATTCTGTGCAAGTGATGTAAATTTAGATCGTCTGACTGCCTGTGATGATTACAAAGGAACCACTGATGCCAACTGGATTCTGTATGGTGTGCATAATGTTGTGGACAATATCTAATTCTTATATATATATATTTTTTTTCCTTTCCAGATTGGCATCATCTAAACTGTGGCTGAAGAGACATGTGGAATAAATATTTGTAAAAACAAGGTGAGTGTTGGATCACACTATCTAAATCAAATGTTTAACGGTCTTGATGGACTCGTTAAGATTCTGTGCAAGTGATGTAAATTTAGATCGTCTGACTGCCTGTGATGATTACAAAGGAACCACTGATGCCAACTGGATTCTGTATGGTGTGCATAATGTTGTGGACCATATCTAATTAAATATATTTTTTCCTTTCCAGATTGGCATCATCTAAACTGTGGCTGAAGAGACACGTGGAATAAATATTTGTAAAAACTCTGATTCAGTGTCCTTTGTCTTTGAACGACTATATGCTTTGCTTTAAATCTTGAGAAACGCCACATGGTACTGTCAGACTTTAAGCTAAAGGATCACACAAGTTCTGGGAACTCATATTCTACCAGCTTATGCGCAGCATTATTTTTTTTCAAATAAATGTAAATATGTGTGAGACTTGACCGTGACACTATGAGCTCTAGTAGAAGTTAATTAACAATAAGTCATTAGCTGATATTGTCATGTATGTTTTGCTAGATGTAAATTAGGCTATTCATAATCATTATGACTTACTATAAGTATTATGATTGTCTTGACATTCCATGATTGTGATTAGCCTAAATCAGGATTTTCTAAGAGTGCTTGAGGTTTTTGTTAAGTAAAGCACTTATACTTTGCATTGTAGTGAAGGCGTGCATGAACCTGATAAAATTAATTTGGTTCCATATATACACATATATAAAAGGAAATAATATGCTGCTATTCATGTTTAACTTTTATATGAAATGATTGGCTATATATTTAAATGTGTGCTTAAATTGTTAATTTATAATCTGGTACTAAAACGAGTAAAAGTTTGAGTACATCTTCTAAAAGGAAACCTTTAAATTCATTGCGGAAATGGAAATTGCGGAAAAAACACTCCGCAAATTATCCGCAACACTACGCAATTTGCTAATGTTTCTCATCCTCCGCAACACTCACTCCGGTAAATACAACACATTGAGCAGGGCACTGCAGGGAGTTGAACCCCGTTCCGGTAAACCAGAAGTACGACACCACTGGAGGTGGTTGCACCACCAGAACGTAAGTTCTGTCTTAAATTGTGGAGTAAAGTCCTTACTAGAGGCTTAGTAACTACTAGGTAGTTTGTAACTAGTGGCTTACTAAATTGAGTTGCACCACGACTGTTTAAGGCATAACGTAACTAGTAGTGCCTAGACCAGGTGTTCCCAAACCTTTTTGAACCAGGTACCCCTTTTGGGGTAGATATTTTTCCAGGTACCCATCATCCTCGCAACACGGATAACAATATATTTACAACCACAAGCAGTGTTTCCTGCAGGAAAAAGCTTTGGCATGGTGCTGGGCACAGGCCGCAATTTTGATTAATTAATTAATTTGATTCATTAATTAATAAGATTAATACATTAAGATTAATTTGTATTATTGCTATTGGAGACACTGGGGGGACACTGGGCAGGCACTGAGGAGACACTGGGGAGGCACTCAGGGGCACACTGGGGAGGCACTGGGAAGGCACTCGGGGGCACACTGGGGAGGCACTGTCTAAATGTAGACGTCTAAATGTAGACGTCTAAATGTAGACGTCTTCTCTTATGGGGGTCCCTGGCATATCTTTTCAAATGGGGGTCCACAGGCTAAGTAGTGTCAATTTGGGGGTCCTTGACATGAAAAAGTTTGGGAACCACTGCTTTAAACACTTTAGCACTTTATGAACATGAACAAAATAGATGGGTCCCCCCTGGAACTCCCTCAGGTACCCCTGGGGGTCCCCGGACCCCACTTTGGGAACCACTGCCCTAGACTGTTCCTAAAAAGTTAGCCTCGTTTCTCATCATTTTGGACCGTGGGCTATAGCCCATATCGTACGCCGTACGGCATACTATGGCAGGCCGTTTTTCATCATTTTTGAGGATTTGAAAAAAATGAAAAATGAAAAAAACGGTGGGTTATAGCCCATGTTTTTTGAAATTTTGAAAAAAAAAGTTAGCCTCGTTTCTCATCATTTTGGACCGTGGGCTATAGCCCATATCGTACGGCATACTATGGCACGCCGTTTTTCATCATTTTTGAGGATTTGAAAAAAATGAAAAAAACGGTGGGTTATAGCCCATGTTTTTTGAAATTTTGAAAAAAAAAGTTAGCCTCGTTTCTCATCATTTTGGACCGTGGGCTATAGCCCATATCGTACGGCATACTATGGCACGCCGTTTTTCATCATTTTTGAGGATTTGAAAAAAATGAAAAAAACGGTGGGTTATAGCCCATGTTTTTAGAAATTTTGAAAAAAAAAGTTAGCCTCGTTTCTCATCATTTTGGACCGTGGGCTATAGCCCATATCGTACGGCATACTATGGCACGCCGTTTTTCATCATTTTTGAGGATTTGAAAAAAATGAAAAATGAAAAAAACGGTGGGTTATAGCCCATGTTTTTTTAAATTTTGAAAAAAAAAGTTAGCCTCGTTTCTCATCATTTTGGACCGTGGGCTATAGCCCATATCGTACGGCATACTATGGCACGCCGTTTTTCATCATTTTTGAGGATTTGAAAAAAATGAAAAATGAAAAAAACGGTGGGTTATAACCCATGTTTTTTGAAATTTTGAAAAAAAAAGTTAGCCTCGTTTCTCATCATTTTGGACCGTGGGCTATAGCCCATATCGTACGGCATACTATGGCACGCCGTTTTTCATCATTTTTGAGGATTTGAAAAAAATGAAAAATACAAAAAACGGTGGGTTATAGCCCATGTTTTTTGAAATTTTGAAAAAAAAAGTTAGCCTCGTTTCTCATAATTTTGGACCGTGGGCTATAGCCCATATCGTACGGCATACTATGGCACGTCGTTTTTCATCATTTTTGAGGATTTGAAAAAAATGAAAAATGAAAAAAACGGTGGGTTATAGCCCATGTTTTTTGAAATTTTGAAAAAAAAAGTTAGCCTCGTTTCTCATCATTTTGGACCGTGGGCTATAGCCCATATTGTACGGCATACTATGGCACGCCGTTTTTCATCATTTTTGAGGATTTGAAAAAAATGAAAAATGAAAAAAACGGTGGGTTATAGCCCATGTTTTTTGAAATTTTGAAAAAAAAAGTTAGCCTCGTTTCTCATCATTTTGGACCGTGGGCTATAGCCCATATCGTACGGCATACTATGGCACGCCGTTTTTCATCATTTTTGAGGATTTGAAAAAAATGAAAAATGAAAAAAAACGGTGGGTTATAGCCCATGTTTTTTGAAATTTTGAAAAAAAAAGTTAGCCTCGTTTCTCATCATTTTGGACCGTGGGCTATAGCCCATATCGTACGGCATACTATGGCACGCCGTTTTTCATCATTTTTGAGGATTTGAAAAAAATGAAAAATGAAAAAAACGGTGGGTTATAGCCCATGTTTTTTGAAATTTTGAAAAAAAAAGTTAGCCTCGTTTCTCATCATTTTGGACCGTGGGCTATAGCCCATATCGTACGGCATACTATGGCACACCGTTTTTCATCATTTTTGAGGATTTGAAAAAAATGAAAAATGAAAAAAACGGTGGGTTATAGCCCATGTTTTTTGAAATTTTGAAAAAAAAAGTTAGCCTCGTTTCTCATCATTTTGGACCGTGGGCTATAGCCCATATCGTACGGCATACTATGGCACGCCGTTTTTCATCATTTTTGAGGATTTGAAAAAAATGAAAAATGAAAAAAAACGGTGGGTTATAGCCCATGTTTTTTGAAATTTTGAAAAAAAAAGTTAGCCTCGTTTCTCATCATTTTGGACCGTGGGCTATAGCCCATATCGTACGGCATACTATGGCACGCCGTTTTTCATCATTTTTGAGGATTTGAAAAAAATGAAAAATGAAAAAAACGGTGGGTTATAGCCCATGTTTTTTGAAAAAAAAAGTTAGCCTCGTTTCTCATCATTTTGGACCGTGGGCTATAGCCCATATCGTACGGCATACTATGGCACGCCGTTTTTCATCATTTTTGAGGATTTGAAAAAAATGAAAAATGAAAAAAACGGTGGGTTATAGCCCATGTTTTTTGAAATTTTGGAAAAAAAAGTTAGCCTCGTTTCTCATCATTTTGGACCGTGGGCTATAGCCCATATCGTACGGCATACTATGGCACGCCGTTTTTCATCATTTTTGAGGATTTGAAAAAAATGAAAAATGAAAAAAACGGTGGGTTATAGCCCATGTTTTTTGAAATTTTGAAAAAAAAAGTTAGCCTCGTTTCTCATCATTTTGGACCGTGGGCTATAGCCCATATCGTACGGCATACTATGGCACGCCGTTTTTCATAATTTTTGAGGATTTAAAAAAAATGAAAAATGAAAAAAACGGTGGGTTATAGCCCATGTTTTTTGAAATTTTGAAAAAAAAAAGTTAGCCTCGTTTCTCATCATTTTGGACCGTGGGCTATAGCCCATATCGTACGGCATACTATGGCACGCCATTTTTCATCATTTTTGAGGATTTGAAAAAAATTAAAAATTAAAAAAACGGTGGGTTATAGCCCATGTTTTTTGAAATTTTGAAAAAAAAAGTTAGCCTCGTTTCTCATCATTTTGGACCGTGGGCTATAGCCCATATCGTACGGCATACTATGGCACGCCGTTTTTCATCATTTTTGAGGATTTGAAAAAAATGAAAAATGAAAAAAACGGTGGGTTATAGCCCATGTTTTTTGAAATTTTGAAAAAAAAAGTTAGCCTCGTTTCTCATCATTTTGGACCGTGGGCTATAGCCCATATCGTACGGCATACTATGGCACGCCGTTTTTCATAATTTTTGAGGATTTGAAAAAAATGAAAAATGAAAAAAACGGTGGGTTATAGCCCATGTTTTTTGAAATTTTGAAAAAAAAAGTTAGCCTCGTTTCTCATCATTTTGGACCGTGGGCTATAGCCCATATCGTACGGCATACTATGGCACGCCGTTTTTCATCATTTTTGAGGATTTGAAAAAAATGAAAAATGAAAAAAACGGTGGGTTATAGCCCATGTTTTTTGAAATTTTGAAAAAAAAAGTTAGCCTCGTTTCTCATCATTTTGGACCGTGGGCTATAGCCCATATCGTACGGCATACTATGGCACGCCGTTTTTCATCATTTTTGAGGATTTGAAAAAAATGAAAAATGAAAAAAACGGTGGGTTATAGCCCATGTTTTTTTAAATTTTGAAAAAAAAAGTTAGCCTCGTTTCTCATCATTTTGGACCGTGGGCTATAGCCCATATCGTACGGCATACTATGGCACGCCGTTTTTCATCATTTTTGAGGATTTGAAAAAAATGAAAAATGAAAAAAACGGTGGGTTATAACCCATGTTTTTTGAAATTTTGAAAAAAAAAGTTAGCCTCGTTTCTCATCATTTTGGACCGTGGGCTATAGCCCATATCGTACGGCATACTATGGCACGCCGTTTTTCATCATTTTTGAGGATTTGAAAAAAATGAAAAATACAAAAAACGGTGGGTTATAGCCCATGTTTTTTGAAATTTTGAAAAAAAAAGTTAGCCTCGTTTCTCATCATTTTGGACCGTGGGCTATAGCCCATATCGTACGGCATACTATGGCACGTCGTTTTTCATCATTTTTGAGGATTTGAAAAAAATGAAAAATGAAAAAAAACGGTGGGTTATAGCCCATGTTTTTTGAAATTTTGAAAAAAAAAGTTAGCCTCGTTTCTCATCATTTTGGACCGTGGGCTATAGCCCATATCGTACGGCATACTATGGCACGCCGTTTTTCATCATTTTTGAGGATTTGAAAAAAATGAAAAATGAAAAAAACGGTGGGTTATAGCCCATGTTTTTTGAAATTTTGGAAAAAAAAGTTAGCCTCGTTTCTCATTTTGGACCGTGGGCTATAGCCCATATTGTACGGCATACTATGGCACGCCGTTTTTCATCATTTTTGAGGATTTGAAAAAAATGAAAAATGAAAAAAACGGTGGGTTATAGCCCATGTTTTTTGAAATTTTGAAAAAAAAAGTTAGCCTCGTTTCTCATCATTTTGGACCGTGGGCTATAGCCCATATCGTACGGCATACTATGGCACGCCGTTTTTCATCATTTTTGAGGATTTGAAAAAAATGAAAAATGAAAAAAACGGTGGGTTATAACCCATGTTTTTTGAAATTTTGAAAAAAAAAGTTAGCCTCGTTTCTCATCATTTTGGACCGTGGGCTATAGCCCATATCGTACGGCATACTATGGCACGCCGTTTTTCATCATTTTTGAGGATTTGAAAAAAATGAAAAATACAAAAAACGGTGGGTTATAGCCCATGTTTTTTGAAATTTTGAAAAAAAAAGTTAGCCTCGTTTCTCATCATTTTGGACCGTGGGCTATAGCCCATATCGTACGGCATACTATGGCACGTCGTTTTTCATCATTTTTGAGGATTT
This sequence comes from Protomyctophum bolini, assembly GCF_963924005.1. Lineage (NCBI taxonomy): Eukaryota > Metazoa > Chordata > Actinopteri > Myctophiformes > Myctophidae > Protomyctophum > Protomyctophum bolini. The sequence goes on along the minus strand of NC_137874.1, from coordinate 30,436,865 downwards.
GAAAAAAATGAAAAATGAAAAAAAACGGTGGGTTATAGCCCATGTTTTTTGAAATTTTGAAAAAAAAAGTTAGCCTCGTTTCTCATCATTTTGGACCGTGGGCTATAGCCCATATCGTACGGCATACTATGGCACGCCGTTTTTCATCATTTTTGAGGATTTGAAAAAAATGAAAAATGAAAAAAACGGTGGGTTATAGCCCATGTTTTTTGAAATTTTGGAAAAAAAAGTTAGCCTCGTTTCTCATTTTGGACCGTGGGCTATAGCCCATATTGTACGGCATACTATGGCACGCCGTTTTTCATCATTTTTGAGGATTTGAAAAAAATGAAAAATGAAAAAAACGGTGGGTTATAGCCCATGTTTTTTGAAATTTTGAAAAAAAAAGTTAGCCTCGTTTCTCATCATTTTGGACCGTGGGCTATAGCCCATATCGTACGGCATACTATGGCACGCCGTTTTTCATCATTTTTGAGGATTTGAAAAAAATGAAAAATGAAAAAAACGGTGGGTTATAGCCCATGTTTTTTGAAATTTTGAAAAAAAAAGTTAGCCTCGTTTCTCATCATTTTGGACCGTGGGCTATAGCCCATATCGTACGGCATACTATGGCACGCCGTTTTTCATCATTTTTGAGGATTTGAAAAAAATGAAAAATGAAAAAAACGGTGGGTTATAGCCCATGTTTTTTGAAATTTTGAAAAAATAAGTTAGCCTCGTTTCTCATCATTTTGGACCGTGGGCTATAGCCCATATCGTACGGCATACTATGGCACGCCGTTTTTCATCATTTTTGAGGATTTGAAAAAAATGAAAAATGAAAAAAACGGTGGGTTATAGCCCATGTTTTTTGAAATTTTGAAAAAAAAAGTTAGCCTCGTTTCTCATCATTTTGGACCGTGGGCTATAGCCCATATCGTACGGCATACTATGGCACGCCGTTTTTCATCATTTTTGAGGATTTGAAAAAAATGAAAAATGAAAAAAACGGTGGGTTATAGCCCATGTTTTTTGAAATTTTGAAAAAAAAAGTTAGCCTCGTTTCTCATCATTTTGGACCGTGGGCTATAGCCCATATCGTACGGCATACTATGGCACACCGTTTTTCATCATTTTTGAGGATTTGAAAAAAATGAAAAATGAAAAAAACGGTGGGTTATAGCCCATGTTTTTTGAAATTTTGAAAAAAAAAGTTAGCCTCGTTTCTCATCATTTTGGACCGTGGGCTATAGCCCATATCGTACGGCATACTATGGCACGCCGTTTTTCATCATTTTTGAGGATTTGAAAAAAATGAAAAATGAAAAAAAACGGTGGGTTATAGCCCATGTTTTTTGAAATTTTGAAAAAAAAAGTTAGCCTCGTTTCTCATCATTTTGGACCGTGGGCTATAGCCCATATCGTACGGCATACTATGGCACGCCGTTTTTCATCATTTTTGAGGATTTGAAAAAAATGAAAAATGAAAAAAACGGTGGGTTATAGCCCATGTTTTTTGAAATTTTGAAAAAAAAAGTTAGCCTCGTTTCTCATCATTTTGGACCGTGGGCTATAGCCCATATCGTACGGCATACTATGGCACGCCGTTTTTCATCATTTTTGAGGATTTGAAAAAAATGAAAAATGAAAAAAACGGTGGGTTATAGCCCATGTTTTTTGAAAATTTGAAAAAAAAAGTTAGCCTCGTTTCTCATCATTTTGGACCGTGGGCTATAGCCCATATCGTACGGCATACTATGGCACGCCGTTTTTCATCATTTTTGAGGATTTGAAAAAAATGAAAAATGAAAAAAACGGTGGGTTATAGCCCATGTTTTTTGAAATTTTGAAAAAAAAAGTTAGCCTCGTTTCTCATCATTTTGGACCGTGGGCTATAGCCCATATCGTACGGCATACTATGGCACGCCGTTTTTCATAATTTTTGAGGATTTGAAAAAAATGAAAAATGAAAAAAACGGTGGGTTATAGCCCATGTTTTTTGAAATTTTGAAAAAAAAAGTTAGCCTCGTTTCTCATCATTTTGGACCGTGGGCTATAGCCCATATCGTACGGCATACTATGGCACGCCATTTTTCATCATTTTTGAGGATTTGAAAAAAATTAAAAATTAAAAAAACGGTGGGTTATAGCCCATGTTTTTTGAAATTTTGAAAAAAAAAGTTAGCCTCGTTTCTCATCATTTTGGACCGTGGGCTATAGCCCATATCGTACGGCATACTATGGCACGCCGTTTTTCATCATTTTTGAGGATTTGAAAAAAATGAAAAATGAAAAAAACGGTGGGTTATAGCCCATGTTTTTTGAAATTTTGAAAAAAAAAGTTAGCCTCGTTTCTCATCATTTTGGACCGTGGGCTATAGCCCATATCGTACGGCATACTATGGCACGCCGTTTTTCATCATTTTTGAGGATTTGAAAAAAATGAAAAATGAAAAAAACGGTGGGTTATAGCCCATGTTTTTTGAAATTTTGAAAAAAAAAGTTAGCCTCGTTTCTCATCATTTTGGACCGTGGGCTATAGCCCATATCGTACGGCATACTATGGCACGCCGTTTTTCATCATTTTTGAGGATTTGAAAAAAATGAAAAATGAAAAAAACGGTGGGTTATAGCCCATGTTTTTTGAAATTTTGAAAAAAAAAGTTAGCCTCGTTTCTCATCATTTTGGACCGTGGGCTATAGCCCATATCGTACGGCATATTATGGCACGCCGTTTTTCATCATTTTTGAGGATTTGAAAAAAATGAAAAATGAAAAAAACGGTGGGTTATAGCCCATGTTTTTTGAAATTTTGAAAAAAAAAGTTAGCCTCGTTTCTCATCATTTTGGACCGTGGGCTATAGCCCATATCGTACGGCATACTATGGCACGCCGTTTTTCATCATTTTTGAGGATTTGAAAAAAATGAAAAATGAAAAAAACGGTGGGTTATAGCCCATGTTTTTTGAAATTTTGAAAAAAACAGTTAGCCTCGTTTCTCATCATTTTGGACCGTGGGCTATAGCCCATATCGTACGGCATACTATGGCACGCCGTTTTTCATCATTTTTGAGGATTTGAAAAAAATGAAAACTGAAAAAAACGGTGGGTTATAGCCCATGTTTTTTGAAATTTTGAAAAAAAAAGTTAGCCTCGTTTCTCATCATTTTGGACCGTGGGCTATAGCCCATATCGTACGGCATACTATGGCACGCCGTTTTTCATCATTTTTGAGGATTTGAAAAAAATGAAAAATGAAAAAAACGGTGGGTTATAGCCCATGTTTTTTGAAATTTTGAAAAAAAAAGTTAGCCTCGTTTCTCATCATTTTGGACCGTGGGCTATAGCCCATATCGTACGGCATACTATGGCACGCCATTTTTCATCATTTTTGAGGATTTGAAAAAAATGAAAAATTAAAAAAACGGTGGGTTATAGCCCATGTTTTTTGAAATTTTGAAAAAAAAAGTTAGCCTCGTTTCTCATCATTTTGGACCGTGGGCTATAGCCCATATCGTACGGCATACTATGGCACGCCGTTTTTCATCATTTTTGAGGATTTGAAAAAAATGAAAAATGAAAAAAACGGTGGGTTATAGCCCATGTTTTTTGAAATTTTGAAAAAAAAAGTTAGCCTCGTTTCTCATCATTTTGGACCGTGGGCTATAGCCCATATCGTACGGCATACTATGGCACGCCGTTTTTCATAATTTTTGAGGATTTGAAAAAAATGAAAAATGAAAAAAACGGTGGGTTATAGCCCATGTTTTTTGAAATTTTGAAAAAAAAAGTTAGCCTCGTTTCTCATCATTTTGGACCGTGGGCTATAGCCCATATCGTACGGCATACTATGGCACGCCATTTTTCATCATTTTTGAGGATTTGAAAAAAATGAAAAATGAAAAAAACGGTGGGTTATAGCCCATGTTTTTTGAAATTTTGAAAAAAAAAGTTAGCCTCGTTTCTCATCATTTTGGACCGTGGGCTATAGCCCATATCGTACGGCATACTATGGCACGCCGTTTTTCATCATTTTTGAGGATTTGAAAAAAATGAAAAATGAAAAAAACGGTGGGTTATAGCCCATGTTTTTTGAAATTTTGAAAAAAACAGTTAGCCTCGTTTCTCATCATTTTGGACCGTGGGCTATAGCCCATATCGTACGGCATACTATGGCACGCCGTTTTTCATCATTTTTGAGGATTTGAAAAAAATGAAAACTGAAAAAAACGGTGGGTTATAGCCCATGTTTTTTGAAATTTTGAAAAAAAAAGTTAGCCTCGTTTCTCATCATTTTGGACCGTGGGCTATAGCCCATATCGTACGGCATACTATGGCACGCCGTTTTTCATCATTTTTGAGGATTTGAAAAAAATGAAAAATGAAAAAAACGGTGGGTTATAGCCCATGTTTTTTGAAATTTTGAAAAAAAAAGTTAGCCTCGTTTCTCATCATTTTGGACCGTGGGCTATAGCCCATATCGTACGGCATACTATGGCACGCCATTTTTCATCATTTTTGAGGATTTGAAAAAAATGAAAAATTAAAAAAACGGTGGGTTATAGCCCATGTTTTTTGAAATTTTGAAAAAAAAAGTTAGCCTCGTTTCTCATCATTTTGGACCGTGGGCTATAGCCCATATCGTACGGCATACTATGGCACGCCGTTTTTCATCATTTTTGAGGATTTGAAAAAAATGAAAAATGAAAAAAACGGTGGGTTATAGCCCATGTTTTTTGAAATTTTGAAAAAAAAAGTTAGCCTCGTTTCTCATCATTTTGGACCGTGGGCTATAGCCCATATCGTACGGCATACTATGGCACGCCGTTTTTCATCATTTTTGAGGATTTGAAAAAAATGAAAAATGAAAAAAACGGTGGGTTATAGCCCATGTTTTTTGAAATTTTGAAAAAAAAAGTTAGCCTCGTTTCTCATCATTTTGGACCGTGGGCTATAGCCCATATCGTACGGCATATTATGGCACGCCGTTTTTCATCATTTTTGAGGATTTGAAAAAAATGAAAAATGAAAAAAACGGTGGGTTATAGCCCATGTTTTTTGAAATTTTGAAAAAAAAAGTTAGCCTCGTTTCTCATCATTTTGGACCGTGGGCTATAGCCCATATCGTACGGCATACTATGGCACGCCGTTTTTCATCATTTTTGAGGATTTGAAAATAATGAAAAATGAAAAAAACGGTGGGTTATAGCCCATGTTTTTTGAAATTTTGAAAAAAAAAGTTAGCCTCGTTTCTCATCATTTTGGACCGTGGGCTATAGCCCATATCGTACGGCATACTATGGCACGCCGTTTTTCATCATTTTTGAGGATTTGAAAAAAATGAAAAATGAAAAAAACGGTGGGTTATAGCCCATGTTTTTTGAAATTTTGAAAAAAAAAGTTAGCCTCGTTTCTCATCATTTTGGACCGTGGGCTATAGCCCATATCGTACGGCATACTATGGCACGCCGTTTTTCATCATTTTTGAGGATTTGAAAAAAATGAAAAATGAAAAAAACGGTGGGTTATAGCCCATGTTTTTTGAAATTTTGAAAAAAAAAGTTAGCCTCGTTTCTCATCATTTTGGACCGTGGGCTATAGCCCATATCGTACGGCATACTATGGCACGCCGTTTTTCATCATTTTTGAGGATTTGAAAAAAATGAAAAATGAAAAAAACGGTGGGTTATAGCCCATGTTTTTTTAAATTTTGAAAAAAAAAGTTAGCCTCGTTTCTCATCATTTTGGACCGTGGGCTATAGCCCATATCGTACGGCATACTATGGCACGCCGTTTTTCATCATTTTTGAGGATTTGAAAAAAATGAAAAATGAAAAAAACGGTGGGTTATAACCCATGTTTTTTGAAATTTTGAAAAAAAAAGTTAGCCTCGTTTCTCATCATTTTGGACCGTGGGCTATAGCCCATATCGTACGGCATACTATGGCACGCCGTTTTTCATCATTTTTGAGGATTTGAAAAAAATGAAAAATGAAAAAAACGGTGGGTTATAGCCCATGTTTTTTGAAATTTTGGAAAAAAAAGTTAGCCTCGTTTCTCATTTTGGACCGTGGGCTATAGCCCATATTGTACGGCATACTATGGCACGCCGTTTTTCATCATTTTTGAGGATTTGAAAAAAATGAAAAATGAAAAAAACGGTGGGTTATAGCCCATGTTTTTTGAAATTTTGAAAAAAAAAGTTAGCCTCGTTTCTCATCATTTTGGACCGTGGGCTATAGCCCATATCGTACGGCATACTATGGCACGCCGTTTTTCATCATTTTTGAGGATTTGAAAAAAATGAAAAATGAAAAAAACGGTGGGTTATAGCCCATGTTTTTTGAAATTTTGAAAAAAAAAGTTAGCCTCGTTTCTCATCATTTTGGACCGTGGGCTATAGCCCATATCGTACGGCATACTATGGCACGCCGTTTTTCATCATTTTTGAGGATTTGAAAAAAATGAAAAATGAAAAAAACGGTGGGTTATAGCCCATGTTTTTTGAAATTTTGAAAAAAAAAGTTAGCCTCGTTTCTCATCATTTTGGACCGTGGGCTATAGCCCATATCGTACGGCATACTATGGCACGCCGTTTTTCATCATTTTTGAGGATTTGAAAAAAATGAAAAATGAAAAAAAACGGTGGGTTATAGCCCATGTTTTTTGAAATTTTGAAAAAAAAAGTTAGCCTCGTTTCTCATCATTTTGGACCGTGGGCTATAGCCCATATCGTACGGCATACTATGGCACGCCGTTTTTCATCATTTTTGAGGATTTGAAAAAAATGAAAAATGAAAAAAACGGTGGGTTATAGCCCATGTTTTTTGAAAAAAAAAGTTAGCCTCGTTTCTCATCATTTTGGACCGTGGGCTATAGCCCATATCGTACGGCATACTATGGCACGCCGTTTTTCATCATTTTTGAGGATTTGAAAAAAATGAAAAATGACAAAAACGGTGGGTTATAGCCCATGTTTTTTGAAATTTTGAAAAAAAAAAGTTAGCCTCGTTTCTCATCATTTTGGACCGTGGGCTATAGCCCATATCGTACGGCATACTATGGCACGCCGTTTTTCATCATTTTTGAGGATTTGAAAAAAATGAAAAATGAAAAAAACGGTGGGTTATAGCCCATGTTTTTTGAAATTTTGAAAAAAAAAGTTAGCCTCGTTTCTCATCATTTTGGACCGTGGGCTATAGCCCATATCGTACGGCATACTATGGCACGCCGTTTTTCATAATTTTTGAGGATTTAAAAAAAATGAAAAATGAAAAAAACGGTGGGTTATAGCCCATGTTTTTTGAAATTTTGAAAAAAAAAAGTTAGCCTCGTTTCTCATCATTTTGGACCGTGGGCTATAGCCCATATCGTACGGCATACTATGGCACGCCATTTTTCATCATTTTTGAGGATTTGAAAAAAATTAAAAATTAAAAAAACGGTGGGTTATAGCCCATGTTTTTTGAAATTTTGAAAAAAAAAGTTAGCCTCGTTTCTCATCATTTTGGACCGTGGGCTATAGCCCATATCGTACGGCATACTATGGCACGCCGTTTTTCATCATTTTTGAGGATTTGAAAAAAATGAAAAATGAAAAAAACGGTGGGTTATAGCCCATGTTTTTTGAAATTTTGAAAAAAAAAGTTAGCCTCGTTTCTCATCATTTTGGACCGTGGGCTATAGCCCATATCGTACGGCATATTATGGCACGCCGTTTTTCATCATTTTTGAGGATTTGAAAAAAATGAAAAATGAAAAAAACGGTGGGTTATAGCCCATGTTTTTTGAAATTTTGAAAAAAAAAGTTAGCCTCGTTTCTCATCATTTTGGACCGTGGGCTATAGCCCATATCGTACGGCATACTATGGCACGCCGTTTTTCATCATTTTTGAGGATTTGAAAAAAATGAAAAATGAAAAAAACGGTGGGTTATAGCCCATGTTTTTTGAAATTTTGAAAAAAACAGTTAGCCTCGTTTCTCATCATTTTGGACCGTGGGCTATAGCCCATATCGTACGGCATACTATGGCACGCCGTTTTTCATCATTTTTGAGGATTTGAAAAAAATGAAAACTGAAAAAAACGGTGGGTTATAGCCCATGTTTTTTGAAATTTTGAAAAAAAAGTTAGCCTCGTTTCTCATCATTTTGGACCGTGGGCTATAGCCCATATCGTACGGCATACTATGGCACGCCGTTTTTCATCATTTTTGAGGATTTGAAAAAAATGAAAAATGAAAAAAACGGTGGGTTATAGCCCATGTTTTTTGAAATTTTGAAAAAAAAAGTTAGCCTCGTTTCTCATCATTTTGGACCGTGGGCTATAGCCCATATCGTACGGCATACTATGGCACGCCATTTTTCATCATTTTTGAGGATTTGAAAAAAATGAAAAATTAAAAAAACGGTGGGTTATAGCCCATGTTTTTTGAAATTTTGAAAAAAAAAGTTAGCCTCGTTTCTCATCATTTTGGACCGTGGGCTATAGCCCATATCGTACGGCATACTATGGCACGCCGTTTTTCATCATTTTTGAGGATTTGAAAAAAATGAAAAATGAAAAAAACGGTGGGTTATAGCCCATGTTTTTTGAAATTTTGAAAAAAAAAGTTAGCCTCGTTTCTCATCATTTTGGACCGTGGGCTATAGCCCATATCGTACGGCATACTATGGCACGCCGTTTTTCATAATTTTTGAGGATTTGAAAAAAATGAAAAATGAAAAAAACGGTGGGTTATAGCCCATGTTTTTTGAAATTTTGAAAAAAAAAGTTAGCCTCGTTTCTCATCATTTTGGACCGTGGGCTATAGCCCATATCGTACGGCATACTATGGCACGCCATTTTTCATCATTTTTGAGGATTTGAAAAAAATGAAAAATGAAAAAAACGGTGGGTTATAGCCCATGTTTTTTGAAATTTTGAAAAAAAAAGTTAGCCTCGTTTCTCATCATTTTGGACCGTGGGCTATAGCCCATATCGTACGGCATACTATGGCACGCCGTTTTTCATCATTTTTGAGGATTTGAAAAAAATGAAAAATGAAAAAAACGGTGGGTTATAGCCCATGTTTTTTGAAATTTTGAAAAAAAAAGTTAGCCTCGTTTCTCATCATTTTGGACCGTGGGCTATAGCCCATATCGTACGGCATACTATGGCACGCCGTTTTTCATCATTTTTGAGGATTTGAAAAAAATGAAACTGAAAAAAACGGTGGGTTATAGCCCATGTTTTTTGAAATTTTGAAAAAAAAGTTAGCCTCGTTTCTCATCATTTTGGACCGTGGGCTATAGCCCATATCGTACGGCATACTATGGCACGCCGTTTTTCATCATTTTTGAGGATTTGAAAAAAATGAAAAATGAAAAAAACGGTGGTTATAGCCCATGTTTTTTGAAATTTTGAAAAAAAAAGTTAGCCTCGTTTCTCATCATTTTGGACCGTGGGCTATAGCCCATATCGTACGGCATACTATGGCACGCCATTTTTCATCATTTTTGAGGATTGAAAAAAATGAAAAATTAAAAAAACGGTGGGTTATAGCCCATGTTTTTTGAAATTTTGAAAAAAAAAGTTAGCCTCGTTTCTCATCATTTTGGACCGTGGGCTATAGCCCATATCGTACGGCATACTATGGCACGCCGTTTTTCATCATTTTTGAGGATTTGAAAAAATGAAAAATGAAAAAAACGGTGGGTTATAGCCCATGTTTTTTGAAATTTGAAAAAAAAAGTTAGCCTCGTTTCTCATCATTTTGGACCGTGGGCTATAGCCCATATCGTACGGCAT